>NC_074693.1:21852073-22152073 GCF_029448725.1 Salvelinus fontinalis
GGAACTAAAAAGGGTTCTACCTGGAACCAAAAAGGGTTCTCCTATGGGGACAGCTGAAGAGTGTATCAGGAGAGAATTAGGTGATTAAGTAAACAAATCAGTGTTAATTTCACTCATCCAGAAACCTTTAGGGGGCTCAGCCCTTTTGGCCATTGTCTATGGATTTTCTCCACTCTAGCAATTTAACATAAACTACACATCACCCATTTATTTTCCATCTGAAGTGATTCCATTCCAATGACTTCCCCTATATGAATGGGTTGTTTCTTGTTTTGAATAAGCTAGGCACAAGCTAGTTATTTACATAACTATAGATCTGATAAGCTGAGGTAGCTTTATGACGCTGCCACGTGCCTTGTGTCTGTCTGGTTACTCTGTTATGCATTCTATGACATATTTATGCTGATGTATGCGCTCTGTTGATGTGAAAGGTGGATTTTATCGTTCACCAAGGGGAGATAGACGTGGATGTATTACCAGGTGAATATGCTGGGTAAGGGCCTGTCTATTATGTTATACTGTATGCTGAGAGTCTCACCATTAGCTGTGGTGTGAGCCCAGGATATAGCTAACTGTTGTTTCTGGAGTCCGGGCCAAGCCTCAGTCAATGAATATGTCAATGGAGGAATTTCTGAAGTATAATGGGTCTTTGTATTGCCTTGCCCACATGGTATCAACTGAATCAGCTTTTAAAGACCTTCTTGTGAGCCAGTTCAGTTCAGCGGAGGGAAAGGGAAAGCTTGGTGGAAGCAGGTGGAAAGCCCTAAGTTATGACAGTTCTTAGGAGCAATTCTCATTCAAAGGGGCCGTGATATGAATAACCTCATAGATAAAAAAAGGACTTTAGTAAAGCAACATCCACTGAGCTCCTTTCATTAACTGAGCAAACTCAGGGATTGACATGTACAGGGTGCTAAGGGTGACCACCAGACCTGGGTTCAAATACTTTTCAAATATCTCAATTACTTTCACATACATTCAAAGTATGTATTCAGATATGTTTTATTTGAAAATACAAGTATTTTAATATGTTCATGTATTCGGGAAAACACACTTGGAAAGTATTTCAAAATTCTCATACACTGACTAAAATTCGCTCCCATGTTTTTAACTCGGGTGTTTGAAAATAGTATTTGAAATAAGTATTTGAAAATACTCTCAAATACAATTTGGTAGACTATTTGGTTTTTACAAAGAACCATTTAAATACTCAAGTAAAAGTACACAGCCCAAACATGTTTTTGGCTGTGTATTTGAAAATACTCAAACACAGCATTTCAAATACCAAATACTAACATACACATGTATTTTAAACCAGGTCTGGTGAGCACATTTAACATAGTTGTCAGCCTCTCTACATAAAAGTTGAGGCCAGAGTAAGCTGAACCAGTGATCACCACCCTGGCTGAATATACTACAGGACTGTTCAATGTCTTCCTCAGAAAGGGTAGATTCAAACTGACAGCTTATAGTTATTCAAGTTTATGACCATCTCTGCAGTTCAAACAAACTGTCATTATTCTAAACTTGCATTAACTTCATAATTGCCTCTCATTCGTTTTTACTGGTGATTTTTAAACTGGAACAGTGTGTCTACCAAATGGAATGCTCCATGATTCATCGACTGCATGGTGGAACAATGTAATTTCACACCAAAGGGAACATTTGTATGAAAATGTTATGTATCCCTTATATAAACACGTGTCAAGAGGTAGAGGTCCTCAGATGTCCTGGTTAGAGTCTCTAACTCCCTGCCTCTAACTGAGCTGCCCATCAGTCTGTGAAAGCATGCAGAGAGTTCAAACTGCTTGGCAGAGGTTCTGCCTAATGTTTTCCTCACCAAAGACTTTTATAGCTACCTCTTGCTGCATTAAAGGGGCAATCTGCAGTTGCTTCATCCACTTTTACACTTCGGAATTAATGAAATGTACCCATTGGTCCTTGAAAAATATAACTTTAAAAAACCTCATGAGCTTAGTTAAACTGTCGTACCACACCAGAACCCAAAATGTCAGCTTGTTTCACTCCAATATTTGTGAACAAAGTAAATGTAAACAAACACTATATACAGTGCATTCGGAAAGTATGCAGACCCCTTGACTTTTTCAACATTTTGTTACGTTACAGCCTTATTCTAAAATAGATGTTTTAAAAAAAATCCTCATCAATCTACACACAATATCTCATAATAACAAAGGAAAAACAGTTTTTTAGAAATTTTTGCAAATGTATTAATTTAAAAAAAACTCAAAACATTTACATAACTATTCAGACCCTTTACTCAGTACTTTGTTGAAGCACCTTTGGCAGCGACTACAAAACTGAGTCTTCTTGGGTATGACGCTACAAGCACACCTGTATTTGGGGAGTTTCTCCCATTCTTCTCTGCAGATCCTCTCAGGCTCTGTCAGGTTGGATGGGGAGTGTCGCTGCACAGCTATTTTCAGGTCTCTCCAAAGATGTTCGATCAATTTCTAGTCCGGGCTCTGGCTGGGCCACTCAAGGACATTCAGAGGCTTGTCCCGAACTCCTGCGTCCCGAACTCCTGCAACTCCTGCGTTGTCTTGGCTGTGTGCTTAGGGTCGTCGTCCTGTTGGAAGGTGAACCTTCACCCCAGTCTGAGGTCCTGAGCGCTCTGGATCAGGTTTTCATCAAGGATGTCTCTGTACTTTGCTCCATTCATCTTTCCCTCGATCCTGATTAGTCTTCCAGTCCCTGCCGCTGAAAGCATCCCCACAGCATGATGCTGCCACCACCATGCTTCAGGACGTGAGGCTTGGCATTTAGGCCAAAGAGTTCAAACTTGGTTTCATCAGACCAGAGAATCCTGTTTCTCATGTTCTAAGAGATCTTTAGGTGCCTTTTAGCAAACTCTAAGCGGGCTGTCATGTGCCTTTTACTGAGGAGTGGCTTCCGTCTGGCCACTCTGCTATAAAGGCCTGATTTTTGGAGTGCTGCAAAGATGGCTGTCCTTCTGGAAGGTTCTCTCTGTCAGCGTGACCATCGGGTTCTTGGTCACCTCCCTGACCAAGGCCCTTCTTCCCCGATTGCTCAGTTTGGACTGGCGGCCAGCCCTAGGAAGAGTCTTGGTGGTTCCAAACTTCTTCCATTTAAGACTGATGGATGCCACTGTGTTCTTGGGGACCTTCAATGCTGCATAAATGTGTTGGTTCCCTGAACAGCTCTCCCTGAACAGCTCTATAGAAAATTCCTTTGACCTCATGACTTGGTTTTTGCTCTGATATGCACTGTCAGCTGTGGGACCTTAGTTAGACAGGTGTGTGCCTTTCCAAATAATTTCCATTCAACTGAATTTATTACGGTTGGACTCTAATCAAGTTGTAGAAACATCGCAAGGATGATCAATGGAAACAGGATGCACATGAGCCCAATTTCAAGTCTCATAGCAAAGGGTCTGAATACCTATGTAAACAATGTATTTATGTTTTACATTTTTATAAAAAATAAACTGTTTTCATTTTGTCATTTTTGGGTATTGTGTGTAGATTGATGAAAATATATATATATATTAAATCCATTCTAGAAAAAGGCTGTAACATAACAAAATGTGGTAAATGGGTCTGAATACTTTCTGAATACAGTGTATCCTCAAAACATGGTTAAAACCATCATTTTGATATCATGGATGGTCAGTGCTAGAATCCATAGTTCTGTCTATGAATTCCAGCTCTATCCCTCAGCTTTTTACCGAAATAGGGGTGGGGAGTACACTTGATTGTTTCAACTGCTGATTGCCATTTTAATTACTGTGACATTGCTGTAACTCCCATTACACTCATTTCGAAGCTAAACTTCTTAGCGTGGAAAGGCTGTGTAAGATTTCTGTATGACCTCTCGCACCAGGATCAGATTGACTCAGTACATGTGAGATAATTATTCATGGAAATAACCTAAAGTATCCGCCTGTTATTGGGATGTTTGCACACATTTACTGTAGTCCCCACACAGTGTAATGTGAATCCCGTGGCATGTGATATCTGTACAGAATATGTCCCCTTGGACCAGCAGCATCAAAACACATTTTATTAGTTGCGTACACATTTGCATATGTTATCGCAGATGCAGCGAAATGCTTGTGTTTCTAGCTCCAACAGTGCAGTAATACCAAGCAATAAAAAACAATACACACAAATCCTAATAAATCCCATATATTTATTTATATATATGTATATATAATGGTGTGTATTGGCAGTATAGACAGTATATGAATAGAAAAGGTGTGTACAGCACTAGTTATATAGGGTGTGCCCTAATTAGAATACTGTAACTATGGAGTGGGTAAAATAGTATTTAAATATTATTAAAGTGACCAGTTTTTGACAGGGCAGCGGTCTCTAAGGTGCCGGGTGGTAGCCGGCTAATGTTCTGGGTAGGGTACTGGGTGGAGGCCAGCTAGTGGTGACTATTTTAGGGTCTGGCCTGAAGATAGAAGCTGTTTTTTGGTCTCTCCATCCCAGCTTTGATACCTGTACTGTCTCCGCCTTCTAGATGGTAGCAGGGTGAACAGGCCGTGGCTCAGTTGGCTGAGGTCCTTGATGATCTTCTTGGCCTTCCTGTGACACCGGGTGCTGTAGATGTCCTGGAGGGCAGGCAGTGTGCACCTGGTGATGCATTGGGCAGACCGCACAACCCTCTGGAGAGCCCTGTGGTTGCTGGAGGTGCAATTGCCATACCAGGCGGTGATACAGCCCGACAGGATGCTCTCAATGGTGAATCTATAGAAGTTTGTGAGGGTCTCAGGGGCCAAGACGAATTTCGTCAGCCTCCTGAGAAGAGGAAAAAGAACAGTTAGAAAAAAGAACAGTCATGTCTGTCGGCGCCATCTTGTTAGCATCACAGTGGATCTAAGCCATATCTAGGCCTCCCCACATCTTACCAGACTGTGCCAGCATCCCAAATAGCACCCTTTCCCTATAGTGCACTACCTATGGGCCCTGGTCAGATTTAGTGCACTAAATAGGGAATAGAGTGTTATTTGGGACACAGCCTGTGAAAACAAAGAGCAGAGAGGAGCCAGGCTAGCAGAGCAGAGGAGTCACAGTGATCTTATCTCACACCCTGTTAGAGGAAACCTCCCTCCCCAGAAAAACCAAACAAACCTAAAACTCAGCTGAAAAACGATCTCTTCATCATAATGAGCGGTAGGCACTCCAGCCCTGCCACTACCCTCTCTCCCTCGCGGAGAGCACACACCAGGGTGGGGGACGTTGATTGATGCCCTACTCTCACCCCTTCGAGCTGCCAATGCCTGGAGACACACTAGCCCTGGAGCCTCTGTGCGTGTGTGTGTGTGTGCGTGTGCGTGTGCGTGTGTGTCTGTGTCTGTGTGTGAGCGCGTGTGCACGAGGAGTCTCTGCATTAAGCCCACTCCAGATTCCCCCGTCATTGCTGCTGTGAGATTAGCACAGGGCATATTTTGAATCATCCTTATTGTGATTGAAATAAAGCCACGTGAACTCCGGTCAGTCAGTGTATGATTGAAATAAAGCCACGTGAACACCGGCCAGTCAGTGTATGATTGAAATAAAGCCACATGAACTCCGGTCAGTCAGTGTATGATTGAAATAAAGCCACGTGAACACCGGTCAGTCAGTGTATGATTGAAATAAAGCCACGTGAACACCGGTCAGTCAGTGTATGATTGAAATAAAGCCACGTGAACTCCGGTCAGTCAGTGTATGATTGAAATAAAGCCACGTGAACTCCGGTCAGTCAGTATTTGATTGAAATAAAGCCACGTGAACTCCGGTCAGTCAGTGTATGATTGAAATAAAGCCACGTGAACACCGGTCAGTCAGTGTATGATTGAAATAAAGCCACGTGAACACCGGTCAGTCAGTGTATGATTGAAATAAAGCCACGTGAACACTGGTCAGTCAGTGTATGATTGAAATAAAGCCACGTGAACTCCGGTCAGTCAGTATTTGATTGAAATAAAGCCACGTGAACTCCGGTCAGTCAGTGTATGATTGAAATAAAGCCACGTGAACACCGGTCAGTCAGTGTATGATTGAAATAAAGCCACGTGAACACCGGTCAGTCAGTGTATGCTTGAAATAAAGCCACCTAAACGTTGGTCGGTCAGTGTTAAATGTCCTGTGGTGACCCCTCTCTGGAAGGATCATTGTCTGAGTGTCCAACCCGTCACTGGAGGGTTCATATAGAGCTTTATTAGAGAGTAGCCAGGCCAGTCAGGGCCACGTGGGGATTCCACTCTGCCACACTGTGTTTGCTCTGCCGATTATGTTGTTTGCATATTGAAATATGGTCAAGTGGTTATTCCCGGCTTAATACCGAGGCACTCTATGGCACGGCAGCTCTCCTCTCATGAAACCCAGAGAGGGTATCAGTGGTGTGTCTGGAGTACTGGCACCTTGTGTTAATGGACCAAAATAAACACAATGCCTCTTTCTGATTCTCAAATAGGCTGTTTATAATTATGACTGTCGAGGGCCTTCACTTGTGGTTTTAATGAGGTACGCCGGTGTTGTTTCTGTTTCTATTTTGAAAGGCTGGCTCAGCAGCCTGCTGTGGGGTCGGTGTCGACTACACCACATGGTGGGGTCTTTATGTGGCTCGGCTGACTCTGAGGGTCAGCATATTTATTTCGGCAGATAGGAGTCTTTTAGACCAATAAGAGGAGGACACGGCGTCCTGATGGTGGCGAGGCAATCTCTGGTATTGGCCTCTCCCTGGGGAAGGCTTTTAAAAGGACAGAAAAAAATGAGTGCAACCGCCTGCCGCTGCAGTGGCTATCTCCCTCTCAAAGCCCCTGATTACCTCAGCTCCTCCTTAATGTAAGCACATTCAGCCATGGGCGGCCAGGAGAAAATGATATATTATACACAGAGAGAGAGAGAGAGAGAAAGAGAGAGAAAGAGAGAAAAAGAGAGAGAGAGAGAGAGAGAGAAAGTGGAGAGATGAAGAGGATAGTGTGTGAGGGAGAAAGGAGGGGAAGGAAGGTAGTGTGATATGGACAGGGAGTTACAGAAATGGTGTGTGCTGTGCATGTGTGCATTAGCATATGTCTGATGTAAAGCATATAGGGTCTGTATTAGTCGATACACACTGTGGCCTGTAGAAAAGTTAGTGTTGTCGCTGTTGATGTCTGTTCCAGTCCTCTATCCCTCTATTAGACCCCTGTGGGTCTGTGAGAAGGGGGGTGAAATGAACAATAACAGAGTGTGAATGAGAGTGGCTGTTCTTCCTGAGCCTCCACTCTTCCCCTGTGTCTCTCCATCCATTATCTGAGGCCTGGCAGCACCTGATTGATGAGGAAGCGGCAGGATCACCTTGGTTCTGAGGTCAGAGCAGAAGATTTCATTTGTCTAGAAAGCTACAGAGGTACAGCACCTTTCCCCGCAGTAATGGAGGCACAACTTAAGACCCATTCTGGTTTGCTCATATCGCAGAAACTGTCAACGAAGACTTTGTTGTTTTCAAAGTAGGGTTTGGTTTATCTCCTTCATAAACAGAGATATTCTAATCACACCCTGTTATTCTGTCGCCCTCGAGACTCGTACTGCGGTCCCTCTGCATGGGTCTTTGTTACACTTTGCAGCATTCCGCTTGTGCTTTCATTCACACAGTAGTGAAATGGTATACAGCGAGCCATATCAAATGCGTCACAACTTGTAGCGTTTTGCATGACACTAACAATGCTTTGCTTTTGGCAGATTTTTTTCCTATTTCCTGAGACGGATTAAGAGGGGTTGGTAGTGTGTGTGGGGATCAGAGGGTGTCGCAGGAAGGCGGTCTGTCTCAAGAGTTTCTCCTTTTCAGATGTACAATACCAGTCAAAAGTTTGGACACACCTACTCATTCCAGGGTTGTTTCATTTTTTAAACTAATTTCTACATTGTAGAATAATAGTGAAGACATCAATACTGCATTCATTGTAGCCTGCATTCATTGTATTCATTGTAGCCGGGGATTTTAACAAGGCTAATCTGAAAACAAAACTCCCTAAATTATATCAGCATATCGATTGTGCTACCAGGGCTGGTAAAACCCTTGATCATTGTTATTCTAACTTCCGCGACGCATATAAGGCCCTCCCCCGCCCTCCTTTCGGAAAAACTGACCACGACTCCATTTTGTTGCTAAAACAAGAAGCTCCAGCGCTCATGTCTATTCAACGCTGGTCCGACCAATCTGATTCCACGCTTCAAGACTGCTTCGATCACGTGGATTGGGATATGTTACGCATTGCGTCCAACAACAACATTGACGAATACGCTGATTCGGTGAGCGAGTTCATTAGAAAGTGCATCGGCGACGTTATACCCACAGCAAGGATTAAAACATTCCCAAACCAGAAACCGTGGATTGATGGCAGCATTCGCGCGAAACCGAAAGCGCGAACCACTGCTTTTAACCAGGGCAAGGTGACCGGAAACATGACCGAATACAAACAGTGTAGCAATTCCCTCCGCAAGGCAATCAAACAAGCTAAGTGCCAGTATATCAATTTTATTTTATATAGCCCTTCGTACATCAGCTAATATCTCGAAGTGCTGTACAGAAACCCAGCCTAAAACCCCAAACAGCTAGTAATGCAGGTGTAGAAGCACGGTGGCTAGGAAAAACTCCCTAGAAAGGCCAAAACCTAGGAAGAAACCTAGAGAGGAATCAGGCTATGAGGGGTGGCCAGTCCTCTTCTGGCTGTGCCGGGTGGAGATTATAACAGAACTATGCCAAGATGTTCAAAAATGTTCATAAGTGACAAGCATGGTCAAATAATAATCATGAATAATTTTCAGTTGGCTTTTCATAGCTGATCATTAAGAGTTGAAAAACAACAGGTCTGGGACAGGTGGCGGTTCCATAACCGCAGGCAGAACAGCTGAAACTGGAATAGCAGCAAGGCCAGGCGGACTGGGGACAGCAAGGAGTCACCACGGGCGGCAGTCCCGACGCATGGTCCCAGGGCCCAGGTCCTCCGAGAGAAAGAAAGAGAGAAGGAGAAAATTAGAGAGAGCCAAGATTTTCAAAATGTTCATAAATGACAAGCATGGTCAAATAATAATCAGGAATAAATCTCAGTTGGCTTTTCATAGCCGATCATTAAGAGTTGAAAACAGCAGGTCTGGGACAGGTAGGGGTTCCATAACCGCAGGCAGAACAGTTGAAACTGGAATAGCAGCAAGGCCAGGCGGACTGGGGACAGCAAGGAGTCACCACGGCCGGTAGTCCCGACGTATGGTCCTAGGGCTCAGGTCCTCCGAGAGAAAGAAAGAGAGAAGGAGAAAATTAGAGAGAGCCAAGATTTTCAAAATGTTCATAAATGACAAGCATGGTCAAATAATAATCAGGCATAAATCTCAGTTGGCTTTTCATAGCCGATCATTAAGAGTTGAAAACAGCAGGTCTGGGACAGGTAGGGGTTTCGTAACCGCAGGCAGAACAGTTGAAACTGGAATAGCAGCAAGGCCAGGCGGACTGGGGACAGCAAGGTGTCAGCATGCCCGGTAGTCCTGACGTATGGTCCTAGGGCTCAGGTTCTCAGAGAGAAAGAGAGAACGAGAGAATTAGAGAGAGCATACTTAAATTCACACAGGACACTGGATAAGACAGGAGAAGTACTCCAGGTATAACCAACTGACCCTAGCCCCCCGACACATAAACTACTGCAGCATAAATACTGGAGGCTGAGACAGGAGCGGTCAGGAGACACTGTGGCCCCATCCGAAGAAACCCCCGGACAGGGCCAAACAGGAAGGATATAACCCCACCCACTTTGCCAAAGCACAGCCCCCGCACCACTAGAGGGAAATCCTCAACCACCAACTTACAATCCTGAGACAAGGCCAAGTATAGCCCACAAAGGTCTCCACCACAGCACAAACCAAGGGGGGGCGCCAACCCAGACAGGAAGATCACGTCAGTAACTCAACCCACTCAAGTGACGCACCTCTCCTAGGGACGGCATGAAAGAGCACCAGCAAGCCAATGACTCAGCCCCTGTAACAGGGTTAGAGGCAGAGAATCCCAGTGGAGAGAGGGGAACCGGCCTGGCAGAGACAGCAAGGGCGGTTCGTTGCTCCAGAGCCTTTCCGTTCACCTTCACACTCCTGGGCCAGACTACACTCAATCATATGACCTACTGAAGAGATAAGTCTTCAGTAAAGACTTAAAGGTTGAGACCGAGTCTGCGTCTCTCACATGGGTAGGCAGACTGTTCCATAAAAATGGAGATCTATAGGAGAAAGCCCTGCCTCCCGCTGTTTGCTTAGAAATTCTAGGGACAATTAGGAGGCCTGCGTCTTGTGACCGTAGCGTACGTATTGGTATGTACGGCAGGACCAACTCGGAAAGATAGGTAGGAGCAAGCCCATGTAACGCTTTATAGGTTAACAGTAAAACCTTGAAATCAGCCCTTGCCTTAACAGGAAGCCAGTGTAGGGAAGCTAGCACTGGAGTAATATGATCAAATTTCTTGGTTCTAGTCAGGATTCTAGCAGCCGTATTTAGCACTAACTGAAGTTTATTTAGTGCTTTATCCGGGTAGCCGGAAAGTAAAGCATTGCAGTAGTCTAACCTAGAAGTAACAAATGCATGGATTAATTTTTCTGCATCATTTTTGGACAGAAAATTTCTGATTTTTGCAATGTTACGTAGATGGAAAAAAGCTGTCCTTGAAACAGTCTTGATATGTTCGTCAAAAGAGAGATCAGGGTCAAGAGTAACGCCGAGGTCCTTCACAGTTTTATTTGAGACGACTTTACAACCATCGAGATGAATTGTCAGACTTAACAGAAGATCTCTTTGTTTCTTGGGACCTAGAACAAGCATCTCTGTTTTGTCCGAGTTTAAAAGTAGAACGTTTTCAGCCATCCACTTCCTTATGTCTGAAACACAGGCTTCTAGCGAGGGCAATTTTGGGGCTTCACCATGTTTCATTGAAATGTACAGATGTGTGTCATCCGCATAGCAGTGAAAGTTAACATTATGTTTTCGAATAACATCCCCAAGAGGTAAAATATATAGTGAAAACAATAGTGGTCCTAAAACGGAACCTTGAGGAACACCGAAATGTACAGTTGATTTGTCAGAGGACAGACCATTCACAGAGACAAACTGATATCTTTCCGACAGGTAAGATCTAAACCAGGCCAGAACTTGTCCGTGTAGACCAATTTGGGTTTCCAGTCTCTCCAAAAGAATGTGGTGATCGATGGTGTCAAAGGCAGCACTAAGGTCTAGTAGCACGAGGACAGATGCAGAGCCTCGGTCTGACGCCATTAAAAGGTCATTTACCACCTTCACAAGTGCAGTCTCAGTGCTATGATGGGGTCTAAAACCAGACTGAAGCATTTCGTATACATTGTTTGTCTTCAGAAAGGCAGTGAGTTGCTGCGCAACAGCTTTTTCAAATTTTTTTGAGAGGAATGGAAGATTTGATATAGGCCGATAGTTTTTTATATTTTCCGGGTCAAGGTTTGGCTTTTTCAAGAGAGGCTTTATCACTGCCACTTTTAGTGAGTTTGGTACACACCCGTTGGATAGAGAGCTGTTTATTATGTTCAACATAGGAGGGCCAAGCACAGGAAGCAGCTCCTTCAGCAGTTTAGTAGAAATAGGATCCAGTATGCAGCTTGAAGGTTTAGAGGCCATGATTATTTTCATCATTGTGTCAAGAGATATAGTACTAAAACACTTAAGTGTCTCTCCCGATCCCAGGCCCTCGCAGAGCTGTGCAGATCCAGGACAGCTAAGCCCTGGAGGAATACGCAGATTCAAAGAGGAGTCCGTAATTTGCTTTCTAATGGTCATGATCTTTTCCTCAAAGAAGTTCATGAATGTATTACTGCTGAAGTGAAAGCCATCCTCTCTTGGGGAATGCTGCTTTTTAGTTAGCTTTGCAACAGTATCAAAAATAAATTTGGGATTGTTCTTATTTTCCTCGATTAAGTTGGAAAAGTAGGATGATCGAGCAGCAGTGAGGGCTCTTCGGTACTGCACGGTACTGTCTTTCCAAGCTAGTCGTAAGACTTCCAGTTTGGTGTGGCGCCATTTCCGTTCCAATTTCCTGGAAGCTTGCTTCAAAGCTCGGGTATTTTCTGTATACCAGGGAGCTAGTTTCTTATGACAAATGTTTTTCGTTTTTAGTATAAAGTATAAAGACAAAGTAGAGTCGCAATTCAACAGCTCAGACACAAGAGGTATGTGGCAGGGTCTACAGTCAATCACGGATTACGGTCTTGCTCCCAGACAGACTAAATAACTTTTTTGCTCGCTTTGAGGACAATACAGTGCCACTGACACGGCCCGCTACCAAAACCTGTGCGATCTCCTTCATTGCAGCCGAGGTGAGTAAAACATTTAAACGTGTTAACCCTCGCAAGGCTGCAGGACCAGATGGCATTCCCAGCCGCGTCCTCAGAGCATGCGCAGACCAGCAGGCTGGTGTGTTTACGGACATATTCAATCAGTCCTTATCCCTGTCTGCTGTTCCCACATGCTTCAAGAGGGCCACCATTGTTCCTGTTCCCAAGAAACCTAAGGTAACTGAGCTAAATGACTACCGCCCCGTAGCACTCACTTCCGTCATCATGAAGTGCTTTGAGAGACTAGTCAATGACCATATCACCTCTACCCTACCTGACACCCTAGACCCACTCCAATTTGCTTACCGACCCAATAGGTCCACAGACGACGCAATCGCAACCACACTGCACACTGCCCTAACCCATCTGGATAAGAGGAATACCTATGCGAGAATGCTGTTCATCGACTACAGCTCAGCATTTAACACCGTAGTACCCTCCAAACTCGTCATCAAGCTCGAGACCCTGGGTCTCGACCCCGCCCTGTGCAACTGGGTACTGGACTTCCTGACCGGCCGCCCCCAGGTGGTGAGAGTAGGTAACAACATCTCCACCCCGCTGATCGTCAACCCTGGGGCCCCACAAGGGTGCGTTCTGTGCCCTCCTGTACTCCCTGTTCACCCATGACTGCGTGGCCATGCACGCCTCCAACTCAATCATCAAGTTTGCGGACGACACTACAGTGGTAGGCTTGATTACCAACAACGACGAGACGGCCTACAGGGAGGAGGTGAGGGCCCTCGGAGTGTGGTGTCAGGAAAATAACCTCACACTCAACGTCAACAAAACAAAGGAGATGATTGTGGACTTCAGGAAACAGCAGAGGGAGCACCCCCCTATCCACATCGACGGGACAGTAGTGGAGAGGGAAGTAAGTTTTAAGTTCCTCGGCGTACACATCACGGACAAACTGAATTGGTCCACCCACACAGACAGCGTTGTGAAGAAGGTGCAGCAGCGCCTCTTCAACCTCAGGAGGCTGAAGAAATTCAGCTTGTCACCAAAAGCACTCACAAACTTCTACAGATGCACAATCGAGAGCATCCTTTCGGGCTGTATCACCGCCTGGTACGGCAAGTGCTCCGCCCACAACCGTAAGGCTCTCCAGAGGGTAGTGAGATCTGCACAACGCATCACCGGGGGCAAATTACCTGCCCTCCAGGAAACCTACACCACCCGATGTCACAGGAAGGCCATAAAGATCATCAAGGACAACAACCACCCCGAGCCACTGCCTGTTCACCCCGCTATCATCCAGAAGGTGAGGTGAGTACAGGTGCATCAAAGCAGGGACCGAGAGACTGAAAAACAGCTTCTATCTCAAGGCCATCAGACTGTTAAACAACCACCACTAACGTTTAGTGACTCAACTCCAGCCATACTGACTCAACTCCAGCCACTTTAATAATGGGAATTTATGTAAAAATGTATCACTAGCCACTTTAAACAATGCCACTTAATGTAATGTTTACATACCCTACATTACTCATCTCATATGTATATGTATATACTGTACTCTATATCATCTACTGCATCTTGCCATCTTTATGTAATACATGTATCACTAGCCACTTTAAACTATGCCACTTTATGTTTATATACTCTACATTACTCATCTCATATGTATATACTGTACTCTATACCATCTACTGCATCTTGCCTATGCCGTTCTGTAACATCACTCATTCACATATCTTTATGTACATATTCTTTATCCCTTTACACTTGTGTGTGTATAAGGTAGTAGTTGTGGAATTGTTAGGTTAGATTACTCGTTGGTTATTACTGCATTGTCGGAACTAGAAGCACAAGCATTTCGCTACACTCGCATTAACATCTGCTAACCATGTGTATGTGACAAATAAAATTTGATTTGATTTGAATACTATAAAATAACATATATGGAATCGTGTAGTAACCAAAAAAGTGTTAAACAAATCAAAATATATCTTATATTTGAAATTTTTCAAAGTAGCCACCCTTTGCCTTGATGACAGCTTTGCACACTCTTGGCAGTCTCTCAACCAGCTTCACCTGGAATGCTTTTCCAACAGTCTTGAAGAAGTTCACACATATGCTGCACAATTTTTGGCTGCTTTTCCTTCACTTTGCGGTCCAACTCATCCCAAGCCATCTCAATTAGGTTGAGGTTGGATGATTGTGGAGGCCAGGTCATCTGATACACTCTAATTAACTTATCCTCTGCAGCAGAGGTAACTCTGGGTCTTCCTTTCCTGTGGCGGTCCTCATGAAAGCCAGTTTCATCATAGTGCTTGATGGTTTTTGCGACTGCACTTTCAAAGCTTTCAAAGTTCTTGAAATGTTCCGCATTGACTGACCTTCATGTCTTAAGATAATGATGGATCATAGTTTCTCTTTGCTTATTTGAGCTGTTCTTGCCATAATATGGACTTGGTCTTTTACATGATAGAGCTATCTTCTGTAGAGGTCGACCGATTAATTGGAATGGCCAATTAATTATGGCCGATTTCAAGTTTTCATAACAATCGGAAATCGGTATTTTTGGACACTGATTTGGCCGATTTTTTACACCTTTATTTAACTAGGCAAGTCAGTTAAGAACACATTATTATTTTCAATGACGGCCTAGGAACGGTGGGTTAACTGCCTTGTTCATGCGCAGAACGACAGATTTTTACCTTGTCAGCTCGGGGATTCAATCTTGCAACCTTACGCTTAACTAGTCCAACGCTCTAACCACCTGCCTTACATTGCACTCCACGAGGAGCCTGCCTGTTACGCGAATGCAGTAAGAAGCCAAGGTAAGTTGCTAGCTAGCATTAAACTTAACTTAAAAAACAATCAATCAATCATAATCACTAGTTAACTACACATGGTTGATGATATTACTAGTTTGTCTAGCGTGTCCTGCGTTGCATATAATCGGTGCGGTGCGCATTCGCGAAAAAGGACTGTCATTGCTCCAATGTGTACCTAACCATAAACATTAATGCCTTTCTTAAAATCAATACACAAGTATATATTTTTAAACCTGCATATTTAGTTAATATTGCCTGCTAACATGAATTTATTTTAACTAGGAAAATTGTGTCACTTCTCTTGCAACAGAGCCAGGGTATATGCAGCAGTTCGGGCCGCCTGGCTCGTTGTGAACTGTGTGAAGACTATTTCTTCCTAACAAAGATAGCCAACTTCGCCAAACGGGGGATGATTTAACAAAAGCGCATTTGCAAAAAAAGCACAATCGTTGCACGACTGTACCTAACCATAAACATCAATGCCTTTCTTAAAATCAATACACAGAAGTATATATTTTTAAACCTGCATATTTAGCTAAAAGAAATCCAGCTTAGCAGCAATATTAACTTCTTCTGGCTGCGAGCCCGAGGCCGGCCACAATATGACAACAGCCACTTCAAGTGCAGGGCGCGAAATTCAAAATATATTTTTTTGAAATATTTAACTTTCACACATTAACAAGTCCAATACAGCAAATGAAAGGTACACATCTTGTGAATCCAGCCAACATGTCCGATTTTTAAAATGTTTTACAGCGAAAACAGCACATATATTTATGTTAGCTCACCACCAAATACAAAAAAGGACAGACATTTTTCACAGCAAAGGTAGCATGCACAAAGCCAACCTAACTAATCAAGAACCAACCAAACTAACTAACAAACAACTTCATCAGATAACAGTCTTATAACATGTTATTCAATAAATCTATGTTTTGTTTGAAAAATGTTCATATTTCAGGCATAAATCATAGTTTACATTGCAGCTACAATCAGGAATTGCACCGAAAGCAGCCAGAATAATTACAGACAACAACGTCAAATATCTAAATACTCATCATAAAACATTTCTGAAAAATACATAGTGTACAGCAAATGAAAGACAGGCATCTTGTGATTCCAGCCAATATTTCCGATTTCTTAAGTGTTTTCAGCGAAAACACAATATAGCGTTATATTAGCTTACCACAATAGCCAGAAACACAAGCCATTTCCCAGTAGCAAAAGTTAGCGATCGTAACAAACCAGCAAAAGATATATAATTTTTGACTAACCTTGATAAGCTTCATCAGATGACAGTCCTATAACATCAGGTTATACATACACTTATGTTTTGTTCGAAAATTTGCATATTTAGAGCTGAAATCAGTGGTTATACATTGTGCTAACGTAGCATCTTTTACCCACAACGTCCGGATATTTTTAGGACACTTTTTCTGACACACATATTCTGACAAAATAGCTATTCATAAACATAACTAAAAATACATGTTGTATAGGAAATGATAGATACACTAGTTCTTAATGCAATCTCCATGTTAAAATTCTAAAAATAACTTCATTACGACATCCAGCTTAGGTATAGCGAGAGAGTACCCAAAATCTGGGCGCAAACAACTAGCACAACATGTTCGACAGATATATGAAATAGCATCATAAAATGGGTCCTACTTTTGCTGATCTTGCATCAGAATGTTGTACAAGGGGTCCTTTGTCCAGAACAATCGTTGTTTGGATTTAGAACAGCCTTTTTCTCTCTCGATTTAGCAAGCACACTTGCCAAGTGGCGCGAATCTCTCCATGTCAACAAACGGAAGAGAACGGAACACGGCAAAACTCCCGAAAAAATGTCAATAATCTGATTCAACTATATTGAAAAAACATACTTTACGATGATATTGTCACATGTATCAAATAAAATCAAAGCCGGAGATATTAGTCGTCCATAACGGCAGCTTATCAGAAGGCAAATCCAGGTCCCTGCTCGCGCTCTCCAGGAAACAGGAAACTGGTGACACGTCATGCCAAGAGCTATAATTCGACACCAGATCAAGTTACACACTCCATTTCTTCTCTCACTCCTTGTCGACATCTAGTGGAAGACGTATGAAGTGCATCTAAATGAATAAATATCAAGGACTTAAATAGGCAGCCCCTAGAAGAGAGCATCAATTTCAGATTTTCCACTTCCTATCAGGAAGTTTCCTGCAAAAGGAGTTCTGTTTTACTCACAGATATAATTCAAACGGTTTTAGAAACTAGAGAGTGTTTTCTATCCAATAGTAATAATAATATGCATATTGTACGAGCAAGAATTGAGTACGAGGCCGTTTGAAATGGGCACCTTTTATCCGGCTACTCAATACTGCCCCTGCAGCCCAAACAGGTTAACCAGGTGAAATTGTGTCACTTCTCTTGCGTTCATTGCACGCAGAATCAGGGTATATGCAATAGTTTGGGCCACCTGCCTCGTTACAAATTAATTTGCCAGAATTTTACGTAATTACGACACAACATTGAAGGTTGTGCGATGTAACAGGAATATTTAGACTTATGGATACCACCCGTTAGATAAAATACGGAACGGTTCCGTATTTCACTGAAAGAATAAACGTTTTGTTTTTGAGATGATAGTTTCCGGATTCGACCATATTAATGACCTAAGGCTCGTATATCTGTGTGTTATTATGTTATAATTAAGTCTATGATTTGATAGAGTGATGGTGGGCACCAGCAGGCTCGTAAGCATTCATTCAAACAGCACTTTCGTGCGTTTTGCCAGCAGCTCTTCGCAATGCTTCAAGCATTGCACTGTTTATGACTTCAAGCCTATCAACTCCCGAGATTAGGCTGGTGTAACCGATGTGAAATGGCTAGCTAGTTAGTGGGGTGCGCGCTAATAGCGTTTCAAATGTCACTCGCTCTGAGACTTGGAGTAGTTGTTCCCCTTGCTCTGCATGGGTAACGCTGCTTCGAGGGTGGCTGTTGTCGATGTGTTCCTCGTTCGAGCCCAGGTAGGGGCGAGGAGAGGGACGGAAGCTATACTGTTACACTGGCAATACTAAAGTGCCTATAAGAACATCCAATAGTCAAAGGTATATGAAATACAAATCGTATAGAGAGAAATAGTCCTATAATTCCTATAATAACTACAACCTAAAACTTCTTACCTGGGAATATTGAGGACTCATGTTAAAAGGAACCACCAGCTTTCATATGTTCTCATGTTCTGAGCAAGGAACTTAAACGTTAGCTTTCTTACATGGCACATATTGCACTTTTACTTTCTTCTCCAACACTTTGTTTTTGCATTATTTAAACCAAATTGAACATGTTTCATTATTTATTTGTGGCTAAATTGATTTTATTGATGTATTATATTAAGTTAAAATAAGTGTTCATTCAGTATTGTTGTAATTGTCATTACTACAAATAAATGTAAAAAATCGTCCGATTAATTGGTATCGGCATTTGTTGGTCCTCCAATAATCGGTATCGGTATCGGCGTTGAAAAATCATAATCGGTCGACCTCTAATCTTCTGTATACCACCCTACCTTGTCACAATACAACTGAGTGGCTCAAATGCATTAAGAAGGAAAGAAATTCCACAAATTAACTTTTAACAAGCCACACCTGTTATTTGAAATGCATTCCAGGTGACTACCTCATGATGCTGGTTGAGAGAATGCCAAGTGTGTGCAAAGCTGTCATCAAGGCGAAGGGTGGCTACTTTTAAGAATTTTGTTTTGTTTAACACTTTTTTGGGTTACTACATGGTTCCATATGTGTTATTTCATAGTTTTAATGTCTTCACTATTATTCTACAATATAGAAAATAGCAAAAATATAGAAAAACCCTTGAATGAGTAGGTGTGTCCAAACTTTTGACTGGTACTGTATATCACATTGATGTGAATGATCCTATACCTCCCTCCTTTTCTTTATATGTACAATGGTTTATTGGTCCTATGTTTGATATTTAATAAGAGTGCTGGTTGTATTTTCTTACTTCCAAGAAAATGCTTTCCGATTATTATTATTTCAGAATAATTGAATCCATAAATCATAAAGCAATGATATTTTCCCCCCTAGCAACATTAACAGCCTATAAGCCTGTGAAAGGAATTGAAAATCTTGGTGCGCTGTGCATGTGTAAATGGCTCAAAAAGTTCATAATATTCTTGATTCATTTGAATCTGCACATATTTTGTTTTCATATGTAAGAGAAAATGTAACTGTAGGGCATACTGGTCCCATTTCCTCTTGTCAGTGTGTGAATGTGAGATCAAAGGAAGGCTGTTGCCTGTCTCCTTACAGCCCAACATTAATGTCCTCTACCCTCTCCTCCTCTCCTCTCCTCTCCTCTACTCCTCTCCTCTACCCTCTCCTCCTCTCCTCTCCTCCTCTGGTCCTCTCCTCCTCTCCTCTACCCTCTCCTCCTCTCCTCTCCTCCTCTCCTCTCATCCTCTCCTCCGCTCCTCTACCCTCTCCTCCTCTCCTCTCCTCCTCCTCTCCTCCTCTCCTCGACCCTCTCCTCCTCTCCTCTCTCCTCTCTCCTCTCCTCTCCTCTCTCCTCTCCTCTCCTCTCCTCTCCTCTCCTCCTCTCCTCTCCTCCTCTCCTCTACCCTCTCCTCATCCTCTCCTCCTCTCCTCTCTCCTCTGAGGCAGATTAATCCAGGTGTCTGTCTTTTCGAAGTGAGAGGAAAAGTTACCATATCAATGTGTTGAGTGTATGTGGCGGCTTGTGGAGAGGAGTATGATGATGTCACTGAGGCTGTCTAGACATGACTGAATATTCTCAGTTATCTGTTTGTTTACGTTGGATGATGGCACTGTGTGTGCTAGGCAGACTAGTGTTAACACTCCTACCCACTAAGAGACAGACAGCCATGGATAGAGTGCTGTGCATTGCCAATTGTGCACTGCGTGTAGAAATAAAATCACTATTGTCTACTGTCATATTGATAGATTATGCATTGGGATCTGAAACAAAATAGATTACTGATGATCTCCAAAGTTGGTAAATCTAATGAGAATGGTCACTTGTCACATCATGGAGTGTGGGCCTGTAGCCATTTAATAATGGTACAGCTCTGTAATGGCATTCACAGCACACTATATCCCCTGACACCTCACACATCCACATCTGCTGACGTGTGTAGTATGAGCGGCTGTGTGCCATGTTGAAGTTCCATTTACAAGGACAACCACTAATCGGACTAGCGGGGGTCCTGTTGAGAAGAGAAAGTGATTATCATGGTTCCTCACAGTCAATGCAATTTGTAGCCTATCAGGGACGGTTTTATTGCAATGCAAATGTCAACTGTATGTGACTATAAACAAGGTGCTGTATGTCGTGTTGCACGGCATCAAACTGGCATCTCTTTATTATGGTCCGGGTAATGGAGATGGGCCTCTCTCAATGATCTACACTTCAAGAGAATAGGATACTGAATCATTGTACCATTTATGCCAAATATTCACTACTTTTATAAGAGACAGCAACATTCAGATGTTTTTGTTGACTTGGACTCAACCTATTATGAATAAAACTATTTTTTAAATAGATAGCTGTATATCCTTAACAGCAGCATTTGAAGTCTTCACGTTTCAGAATTCTTTAAACTGAACAAGATCCATTGTGATTTAATCAATCTGTCTGCCCTGCTATGCTCATAGCCATTTAATTGTTTGAAATGATCTCTCTCTCTAGATCTCAATGAATCATACATACATGAAGGTAGTCAAAGCCCCAGGGTAGATATCACACACCGCTGTGAGGCTAAATGACTTGACCCAAGCTGACCAGAAGGCCTCTTCATGAAGATAACACAATATGGGCTGAATTATACTTATTAGGTCCATTTTTATATAGAGAACACACACTTTGGATAAATTGGACAAGCAATCATATTCAGCTGTAGATCTATTATCAGCAAGTACATTGTTGATGTGAATGTGATATAAAACATATCTACATTATATTAATATCAAAGGCTGATGTCATATCCTGTATAAAGATATCTCCAGTATTCCATGTTTAAAAATGACTCACGTGGATCAGTCCTCACCATTTGATGACAGTGTAGATGGCCACTTCTTCCTCTCTGTCTGTCAAATTGATGGTGATTGGGGAAGTGGTCAGTTGCGACTTGCCCCTATCTACTGGGAGGTTGACATTGATTGTGTTGTTTCTGGACACTGAAATTATGTTATAGCACATCATTAGCTCTGTTTGCTAAATTGGGTCAAAACTGGAAATGAGCCCCTTGCTCCTCTTCAAATATTCATAACATGACATTCAGATGTAGAGCAGCCCCAGACAGTACTCCCTAATTGGCCAGTGCATTTAATCATGGGCTCTTGTACCGTATTGTTAATAAAGGGAGGGGGGAGAGAGAAACAGAGAGAGATAGAGAAACAGAGAGCGAGGGAGAGAGAAACAGAGAGAGGGAAAGAGATACAGAGGGAGAAGTAGATACAGAGAGAGAAGAGATAAAAAGAGAGGGGGAAAAGAGGGAGAAAGAGAGAGGAAAACAGGACATTTACCCACATGGTATGAACTGAGGGGGTGGCTCTCTCTTGGCTGTGTGTGGGGGAGGGAGGTAGGCAGGGAAGGAGGCAGGGAAGGAGGCAGGCAGGGCACCTCCATAGTAACACAGGATCACTGGTAGTGCAAGTGCAAATTATGGCCTCCTTGTCGAAAATGAAACAAATCCCTGAGGAAGAGGTTGATAACCTGGCATCTGGCAATTAATCAAAGAGGCTCTCAGTCTCCTGCTCTGACCAACCTCGGAGGCCGCGACATACCTTAATGTGCTGTGTTTATGATATACCTGTGACACACCTTAATGTGCTGTGTTTATGATATACCTGTGACACACCTTAATGTGCTGTGTTTATGATACCTGTGACACACCTTAATGTCCTGTGTTTATGATATACCTGTGACACACCTTAATGTCCTGTGTTTATGACACCTGTGACACACCATAACCTGTCTAGGATCAGCGTGGCGCTAGCGGCACACCCCCCCCCCCCCCCACTGAAAAACCAGTGCCGCGAAATTCAAAAAAAATATTTTTTTAAAATATTTAACTTTCACACATTAAAGTCCAATACAGCTAATGAAAGACACAGATCTTGTGAATCCAGTCAACTTGTCCGATTTTTAAAATGTTTTACAGGGAAGACACAATATGTAAAGATGTACATCTATTACCTAAAAACACATTAGCATAATCCACCATCTTTTATTTGTCCACCAACACCAGTAGCCATCACCAATTCGACTAAACTAAGATATTTATAGCCCCTAACCAACAAAAAAACTCATCAGATGACAGTCTGATAACATATTTATGGTATGGGATAGGTTTTGTTAGAAAAAAGTGCATATTTCAGGTAGATGGCATAGGTTACAATTGCACCCACCGTCACAAATGGAATAGAAAAACTACTTAGAGCAACGTGTTTACCTACTTACTAATCATCAAACATTTCGTAAAAATACACAGCATACACGAATCGAAAGACACAGATCCTGTGAATACAGACAATATTTCAGATTTTCTAAGTGTCTTACAGCGAAAACACAATAAATCGTTATATTAGCTTAGCACATAGCAATTAGCAGCCCAGCATTGATTCTAGCCAAAGTGAGCGGTAAAAGTCAACATCGCCAAAAGATATTAATTTTTTCACTAACCTTCTCAGAATTCTTCCGATGACACTCCTGTAACATCACATTACAACATGCATATACAGTTTGATCGAAAATGTTTATATTTAGCCACCAAAATCATGGTTAGACAATGTGAAATGTAGCTCAGTTGGTCAGAAAATTTCCTTGCGCCACTTAGACAGTGATCTACTCTTATACATAAATACTCATAAACGTGACTAAAAAATATAGGGTGGACAGGGATTGATAGACAATTTAATTCTTAATACAATTGCGTTATTACATTTTTTAATTTATCCTTACTTTTCAATACAGTTTGCGCCAAGCGAAGCTACGTCAAAAAACATGGCGTCCTAAGCCACTAAAATGTTTCGACAGAAACACGATTTATCATAATAAAAATGTCCTACCTTGAGCTGTTCTTCCATCAGTATCTTGGGCAAAGGATCCTTTCTTGGGAGGAATCGTCTTTTGGTGGAAAGCTGTCCTCTTGCCATGTGAAAATGCCAACTGCGTTCGGGATGAACTGAAAGCGTGCCCACCTATTCACAGCGTTAAAGAAATAAATGTCCCAAAATCGCACTAAACGGATATAAATTGCTATAAAACGCTTTAAATTAACTACCTTATGATGTTTTTAACTCCTATAACGAGTGAAAAGATGACCGGAGAAATATAACAGGCTAAACTAATGCTTGGAACAGGAGCGGGTCGGTGTCCAGCACGCGCGTTACGCAGCAAGGAAAGACTTGCTAGCTACAGGGTTTTTTGATTTATAGGGCCTGTGAACGCGCAATCGACCCCATTGGAATCGTCATCACGTAAAGGAATCCAGGGGAAGACGTAAGAAGTGTCCGTATAGTCATAGCAATATCAGTGCCGTTTTAACTGACTTCAGAACAGTGGCCAACATTTCTGAAATCTGAATCCATGTCAGGGAAATTGCTGTAGAATGGGCTCTGTTCCACTTAGAGACAAAATTTCAACTCCTATAGAAACTATAGACTGTTTTCTATCCAATAATAATAATAATATGCATATTGTACGATCAAGGATTTTGTGGGAAGCCGTTTCAAAAATTAGCCAAATTAGCATAAATAGTCTAAACAGCGCCCCCATCCCCAACAGGTTTTAATGTGCTGTGTTTATGATACCTGTGACACACCTTAATGTCCTGTGTTTATGATATACCTGTGACACACCTTAATGTCCTGTGTTTATGACACCTGTGACACACCTTAATGTCCTGTGTTTATGATATACCTGTGACACACCTTAATGTCCTGTGTTTATGACACCTGTGACACCTTAATGTGCCGTGTTTATGACACCTGTGACACACCTTAATGTGCTGTGTTCATGATACCCGTGACACACCTTAATGTCCTGTGTTTATGATATACCTGTGACACACCTTAATGTCCTGTGTTTATGACACCTGTGACACACCTTAATGTCCTGTGTTTATGACACCTGTGACACACCTTAATGTGCTGTATTTATGACACCTGTGACACCTTAATGTGCTGTGTTTATTATACCTGTGACACACCTTAATGTCCTGTGTTTATGACACCTGTGACACACCTTAATGTGCTGTGTTTATGATACCTGTGACACCTTAATGTGCTGTGTTTATGACACCTGTGACACACCTTAATGTGCTGTGTTTATGATACCTGTGACACCTTAATGTGCTGTGTTTATGATACCTGTGACACACCTTAATGTGCTGTGTTTATGATACCCGTGACACACCTTAATGTGCTGTGTTTATGATACCTGTGACACACCTTAATGTGCTGTGTTTATGATATACCTGTGACATACCATAATGTCCTGTGTTTATGAATAGCCTGCATTGGCTGATCATTAAAGACCTGCAGAGTTTGACTCTCAGAGAATTCACAGTGTTTGACAGTGCTGATTCAAATGTGATCATCTGTGGAGAAGATGTGATACACTCTGTGTACCTATGTGTCTGTTCTGTCTCTGTTTTGATTTATTTTACCTTTATTTAACTAGGCAAGTCAGTTAAAAACAAATTCGGATTTTGAATGACAGCCTAGGAGCAGTGGGTCAACTGCCTTGTTCAGAACAACAGATTTTACCTTGTCAGCTCGGGGATTCGATCTTGCAACCTTCCGGATACTAGTCCACCGCTCTAACCACTAGGCTACATGTAATGTAATGCCTCACCTCACATGGAAGCTGTGTATGTGGGTGTAGATGTGGGTGTGGATGATGACAGCTGGAATGTGTTTTCAGATGCCCACGTGAAGTGGAGGAGGACAGATAGGACACTGGCACGGCTACCGTGTGTCACAGCTGGGCTGTGTGTCGACACTGGCACCAACACGGCTAACATGTCACAGCTGTTGACTGTGGTGACAGGAGGGAGCCCTGCTTTCCTCTACACACTGCTACTGCAGACACTTAGTCATCAGGCTACAGCCCTGGAACCTGAGGTAAAATCCTATCCTCACAGCTGTCATCAGGCTACAGCCCTGGGACCTGGGGTAAAAACCTATCCTCACAGCTGTCATCAGGCTACAGCCCTGGAACCTGAGGTAAAATCCTTTCCTCACAGCTGTCATCAGGCTACAGCCCTGGGACCTGACGTAAAAACCTATCCTCACAGCTGTCATTAGGCTACAGCCCTGGAACCTGCCGTAAAAACCTTTCCTCACAGCTGTCATTAGGCTACAGCCCTGGAACCTGACGTAAAAACCTATCCTCACAGCTGTCATCAGGCTACAGCCCTGGAACCTGCCGTAAAAACCTTTCCTCACAGCTGTTATCAGGCTACAGCCCTGGAACCTGCCGTAAAAACCTATCCTCACAGCTGTCATCAGGCTACAGCCCTGGAACCTGCCGTAAAAACCTATCCTCACAGCTGTCATCAGGCTACAGCCCTGGAACCTGCCGTAAAAACCTTTCCTCACAGCTGTCATTAGGCTACAGCCCTGGAACCTGACGTAAAAACCTATCCTCACAGCTGTCATCAGGCTACAGCCCTGGAACCTGCCGTAAAAACCTTTCCTCACAGCTGTCATCAGGCTACAGCCCTGGAACCTGCCGTAAAAACCTATCCTCACAGCTGTCATCAGGCTACAGCCCTGGAACCTGCCGTAAAAACCTATCCTCACAGCTGTCATCAGGCTACAGCCCTGGAACCTGCCGTAAAAACCTATCCTCACAGCTGTCATCATGCTACAGCCCTGGAACCTGGGGTAATTACCTATCCTCACAGCTGCCATCAGGCTACAGCCCTGGAACCTGCTGTAAAAACCTATCCTCACAGCTGTCATTAGGCTACAGCCCTGGAACCTTCCGTAAAAACTTATCCTCACAGCTGTCATCAGGCTACAGCCCTGGGACCTGGGGTAAAAACCTATCCTCACAGCTGTCATCAGGCTACAGCCCTGGGACCTGGGGTAAAAACCTATCCTCACAGCTGTCATCAGGCTACAGCCCTGGAACCTGCTGTAAAAACCTTTCCTCACAGCTGTCATCAGGCTACAGCCCTGGAACCTGCTGTAAAAACCTTTCCTCACAGCTGTCATTAGGCTACAGCCCTGGAACCTGCCGTAAAAACCTATCCTCACAGCTGTCATCAGGCTACAGCCCTGGAACCTGAGGTAAAATCCTTTCCTCACAGCTGTCATCAGGCTACAGCCCTGAGACCTGGGGTAAAAACCTATCCTCACAGCTGTCATTAGGCTACAGCCCTGGAACCTGCCGTAAAAACCTTTCCTCACAGCTGTCATTAGGCTACAGCCCTGGAACCTGACGTAAAAACCTATCCTCACAGCTGTCATCAGGCTACAGCCCTGGAACCTGCCGTAAAAACCTTTCCTCACAGCTGTCATCAGGCTACAGCCCTGGAACCTGCCGTAAAAACCTATCCTCACAGCTGTCATCAGGCTACAGCCCTGGAACCTGCCGTAAAAACCTATCCTCACAGCTGTCATCAGGCTACAGCCCTGGAACCTGCCGTAAAAACCTATCCTCACAGCTGTCATCATGCTACAGCCCTGGAACCTGGGGTAATTACCTATCCTCACAGCTGCCATCAGGCTACAGCCCTGGAACCTGCTGTAAAAACCTATCCTCACAGCTGTCATTAGGCTACAGCCCTGGAACCTTCCGTAAAAACTTATCCTCACAGCTGTCATCAGGGTACAGCCCTGGGACCTGGGGTAAAAACCTATCCTCACAGCTGTCATCAGGCTACAGCCCTGGAACCTGCTGTAAAAACCTTTCCTCACAGCTGTCATTAGGCTACAGCCCTGGAACCTGCCGTAAAAACCTATCCTCACAGCTGTCATCAGGCTACAGCCCTGGAACCTGCTGTAAAAACCTATCCTCACAGCTGTCATTAGGCTACAGCCCTGGAACCTTCCGTAAAAACTTATCCTCACAGCTGTCATCAGGCTACAGCCCTGGGACCTGGGGTAAAAACCTATCCTCACAGCTGTCATCAGGCTACAGCCCTGGGACCTGGGGTAAAAACCTATCCTCACAGCTGTCATCAGGCTACAGCCCTGGAACCTGCTGTAAAAACCTTTCCTCACAGCTGTCATCAGGCTACAGCCCTGGAACCTGCTGTAAAAACCTTTCCTCACAGCTGTCATTAGGCTACAGCCCTGGAACCTGCCGTAAAAACCTATCCTCACAGCTGTCATCAGGCTACAGCCCTGGAACCTGCTGTAAAAACCTATCCTCACAGCTGTCATTAGGCTACAGCCCTGGAACCTTCCGTAAAAACTTATCCTCACAGCTGTCATCAGGCTACAGCCCTGGGACCTGGGGTAAAAACCTATCCTCACAGCTGTCATCAGGCTACAGCCCTGGAACCTGGGGTGAAAATGTTTCCTCACTGGGTTCGATGCAGAGAGGTGGATAAGAGAGTATTTCTGGACTATGGTAGGGTTCTCCTTAAGAGGCCTCTGTTGTATCCTGTCATTACATCCTACTATATTCAACATGGTAATTACGGCTGTGCCCACTTAAGAAATAGGGAGCAAAGTTCATGCATGTGCCATGTGGAAGAGAAAGGAAAACGGTAAAAAGCATGACAGCTATTGTCTTGTTATTTCTGCATTCTTAGACATAGCACAGTGGCTTTGACAACAGCATATCGTTCAATATGTTCCATTAAAGACAGACACTAGGTTTTCATCTTTGGAGGTGTTATTGTATTTTGCTTCATACCTTCAGAGGAATGCTTGCTATTTTCAGATGGCTATTTGTCATTAAATTATATCAGAGAATTCGGCATGAAGAATACTGGATTCCCTTGTGCTCGCACATCAAACAAAGCTTTCTGTGGCAGGCAGTTAGCTCTCCTCCCAAACCCATCCCCTCCTCATCCCTCTCCGTCTTGTCTCAATCCCCAAAGCACATCTTTCTGTAGAGACTCCAGATACCACTGGACCTGGCAACCCCAGGAACTACCACTGATAAACCCTCCCAATCTTCTGATCTTCACCACACCACACTCTTTGAGGAATCAGAAGGACAAGGGTTGCCAGATTTCTCCTTCCCCGCTCCAGCGCTAATAGAGTAGATAAGTAGATCCATATAATTATAAAGCAATGAAATAATTGTAACAAGAGGCTAAATGCCTAGCTGTAGTTTTAATTAGCCAGTGCTTGAAATTAATAATTGCCACTTTCTAAATCAGAAATCAGTGACTGTTGTTTAGGCTGCTATATTGGAATAATGGTGGGGGGATAGGCTGCTTTTTACATCTCTTTATGTGTTCTCTTCACTGTGCTGCTTGCACACTGGGCCAGGGAGGGGAGGGGGAAAAAACCTGGGTCTATTTGGTTATCTTCCAAGTGCAGCATAGCTCAGCCGAGATTAAATTTATTGGGTGTACAGTGGATATCAGTATTAGCTTTTTTATGTTACGTTGGAAAGAACCAGGGGTGGGAGGCCGGCAGTCTGCAGGGGGAAGAGAAGAGAGCTGCCAATGCTACAATTTACAGACAACATCATCATCGACATCACCATCATCATTATAAAAACCCTCTCTCTGCTATTAAAAACATTGCCGGAATGAGAAAAAATAAAATCAATTCTGGAAATCTTTTTTATGTATATATCACATTTCCCATAGGAGTAAAAAGGGCTGAAGCAGCACTGTCATCTCCTCTGCAGACTCATATCTGTTATCACTGAAACATCATGCCTCGATCACTCTTCCCTTAGAGGATAGCTGGCTCTCTACAGTAGTGAGTTAATGATCAGTCTTGACCCCACACCTCATAACAACCCTGGTGCATTAGACACAGGACTTAGTGGCAGGGGACTGCCGGTGCACGGGAGCCAATGACAGCTGTAAATTTGATCTATAAGACTGGCAGGGCGCACTGGCAGGTTTGAGCAGGCCCAGAGTAAAGATAACTGACATCTTGCTGTCATTACTGTATGGGCCCGGCCGTCAATCTCTTCCTCCCTCCCATTCCTCCACCTTCTTTCTCTTCCTGTGTTATTTCTTCTTTCCATTAAAACAATCGCCTGTCGCCATGAAACAGGGCCTCGTTTTTCTTTCCCCAGGCCTCCCTTTTCAAAATAATTTGCTGATTGATTAAATGCTTTGGAAAAGCCATAGAACCCGGAGCAGAGCAAGGGCAGATTGAAGGCAAACTGATTCCAACTCTCTTTCTCTGTCTCCTATCTATCACTGCCAATTGCTTGTGCTTCCCAAGTCTGGGATTCTCCTGCGGTGTTCTTCAAAGCAACAGAGTTTGAGATGGGAAATGTGTTGATTTGGTTTGAGAAAGCTGGGAAATCTTAGTTCAAAATTCTAGGGGTACTGTATTCAGGTATTTGTGTGTGATGGGATTTCCTACTATGTTATTATCACCAGCATGTAGCCATTTTGTCACTTTCATTTATATCAGCGGCAATTAACTTCAAATTACTAATTTAATTGAAATCATAATAACGAAGAAATGGTAAACAAAATGGCTGAAACATTTAGATGATCACACAGTGCTGGGTATAGTTTAATATGCTGTCTATCTAGAGTGCTAACATGCAGTACCATCTGGTATTTCTAGATGGACAGCAGAGCAGGTACTCAGGCTTTCCATTACCCTTGTCAGTGCATCACTGCTGTGGGACCTGAGCATCACTGCACTGCTCTGTTCAGTCAGCTCTGCTCTGCTCTGTTCTAGTTGCATGTCTCTCTTAGGGTTGTCCCTCTCACCCTATACCACCCTCTAGTCTACACTACCACAGAACACTACCACATTGCTATCACGTCCTCAGCCCTGGCTGGTCCTTCTGCTGCCTGTCTTAATGCCCTGCTTCCCAGCGCACCCCAGGGGGCCTGATGATAGCCCGGGGCCAGGATGCTAATGCTGCTACGTCGCTACGCTAGTTCGACTCCCACCTCTTTGGAAAGAGCAGCAGCAGCGGAGGTGGAGGAGCATGGGACGTTATGCTAATGAGAGGACTTAGAGCAGGGTTTTTAATCAAGTGTTGGTAGTGGTCGGACAGCCATAGGACAGCTAGGCACAACTTTTACATCAGCTGACAAAGGAGAAAGCAGACGAATGTTACACTGTGGATTTATTTTGCTGCCGACATGGCTGCTCTACTCACCAAACAGGCCTAACAAACCTTAATGAAGACGGGGAAACCTCCCTGTCTATCTAGGACAACTTTTATGTTCAGTTATCGCAAACATATATTGGGAATGTATTTACTAAATTGGAATATTGGGAAAAAGTCATATTGGTTTTAGTATGCTCTTCATTGTAAAACATACAAGGGTGTAAAAAGGAATCAACATAGACTAAAGAGACTAGAATTCAAAAGGCCTACACTTTTACACCCGCTGGCCCTTCCGCTCCGTGTTGGTAAATAAACTGTGGCTGGCCCTTCCACTCCGTGTTGCTTAATAAACTGTGGCTGGCCCTTCTGCTCCGTGCTGGTTAATAAACTGTGGCTGGCCCTTCTGCTCCGTGTTGGTTAATAAACTGCGGCTGGTGCTTCCGCTCCGTGTTGGTTAATAAACTGTGGCTGGCCTTTCCGGTCTGTGTTGGAAAATAAACTGTGTTTGACCTTTCGCTCCATGTTGCTTAATAAACTGTGGCTGGCCCTTCTACTCCATGTTGGTTGGTGAACTGTGGCTGGCACTTCCGCTCCATGTTGGTTAATAAACTGTGGCTGGCCCTTCCGCTCCGTTTTGGTTAATAAACTGTGGCCTGCCCTTCTGCTCCGTGTTGGTTAATGAACTGCGGCTGGTGCTTCCGCTCCGTGTTGGTTAATAAACTGTGGCTGGCCTTTCCGCTCCGTGTTGGTTAATGAACTGTTCTTGACCTTCTACTTCTTGTTGGTTAATGAACTGTTCTTGACCTTCTACTTTATGTTGGTTAATGAACTGCTCTTGACCTTCTACTCAGTGTTGGTTAATGAACTGTGGCTGGCCTTTCCGCTCCGTGTTGGTAAATAAACTGTGATTGCCCTTCCGCTCCGTGTTTGTAAATAAACTGTGGCTGGCCCTTCAGCTCTGTGTTGCTTAATAAACTGTGGCTGGCCCTTCCACTCTCCTTGTAGGTTAATAAACTGTGGCTGGCCCTTCCGCTCCTTGTTGGTTAATAAACTGTGGCTGGCCCTTCCGCTCCGTGTTGCTTAATAAACTGTGGCTGGCCCTTCCGCTCCGTGTTGCTTAATAAACTGTGGCTGGCCCTTCCGCTCTGTGTTGCTTAATAAACTTTGGCTGGCTCTTCCGCTCCGTGTTGGTTAATGAACTGTGGCTGGCCCTTCCGCTCCGTGTTGCGGGAGCACCCCCATCAAAAAAGCTGACTAGCATAGCCTAGCCTAAAGCCACAGGGATATCATATAATAAAATGTTCATGAAATCACAAGTCCAAGACACCAAATGAAAGATACACATCTTGTGAATCAAGCTATCATTTCTGATTTTTAAAATGTTTTACAGGGAAGACACAATATGTAAATCTATTAGCTAACCACGTTAGCAAAAGACACCACTTCTTTACTCCACCATTTTTTTACTCCATCAGTAGCTATCACAAATTCGACCAAATAAAGATATAAATAGTCACTAACCAAGAAACAACTTCATCAGATGACAGTCTGATAACATATTTATTGTATAGCATATGTTTTGTTAGAAAAATTTGCATATTTCAGGTATAAATCAGAGTTTACCATTGCAGCCACCATCACAACTCTCACCAAAGCGACTAGAATAACTACAGAGACCATCGTGTATTAGCTAATTACTCATCATAAAACATTTCTTAAAAATACACAGCATACAGCAGATGAAAGACACAGATCTTGTGAATCCAGCCAATATTTCAGATTTTCTAAGTGTTTTACAGCGAATACACAATATAGCGTTATATTAGCTTACCACAATAGCAAACATCACAACAGCATTGATTCAAGGCAAAAATAGCGATAACGTATAAACCACCAAAATATATGAATTTTTTCACTAACCTTCTCAGAATTCTTCAGATGACCGTCCTATAACATCATATTACACAATGCATATAGAGTTTGTTCGAAAATGTGCATATTTAGCGGCACAATTCGTGGTTATACAATGTGAGTAGTGGCCAAAACTTCAAGAAATCTGTCCGGCGCCATCTTGGAGAGGCACCTATTCTAATCGAAAACGATTCATAAACTTGACAAAAAAAAATACAGGTTGGACAGAAATTGAAAGACAAATTAGTTCTTAATGCAATCGCTGGGTTACATTTTTAAAATTAACGTTACTTCAAGCATACAGCGTGCGCTAAAGCGAGACCGCACTGGTCTCATGGTGGAATTATTATTTGACATTTGTCAACATAAATACGAATTAACAACATAAAGATTGCTTACTATTTGCCGAGCTTCCATCAGAATCTTGGGCAAGGTGTCCTTTCTCCAGAACAATCGTCTTTTGGTTGAAAGATGTCCTCTTCTCATTGCTAAATAGCAGCTAACGACAGCCACCCACTGGAGAGGTGCCCAACTAGTGAAAGCGCGTCACAAAGAAATCCAGGAAAATCGCAATAAACTAATATAAACTGCTATAAGTCGGTTTAAATTAACTACCTTATGATGTCTTTAACACCTATAACGAATAAAAACATGACCGGAGATATAGAACTACTAAAACGAAAGCGTTTGCAGGACGCCATTGTGATGTCTTCTTGCGCCAGATGCCCAGTTGAAAAGAATAGGTACTTCCGTTCCATGATGATTTATAGTTGCCCAGATTGCGCAATCCACTCCATTCAAATTCTCCCCGCTTACTGACATCTAGAGGGAGGCGTATTCATTGCATGTAGCCCGATGGCTTACATGGGGACTTATAAACTGGCCTCAGAACAGGGACCTCGATTTCTGAAATCTCACTCCCTGACAGGAAATGTGCTGCAGAATGAATTCTGTTTCACTCAGAGAAATAATTCAAACGGTTTTAGATGCTAGAGAGTGTTTTCTATCCAATAGTAATAATAATATGCATATTGTACGAGCAAGAATTGAGTACGAGGCAGTTTAATTTGGGAACAATTTATTACAAAGTCGAAATGGCGCCCCCCTAGTGTCAACAAGTTAATAAACTGTGGCTGGCCCTTCCTTTCCGTGTTGCTTAATAAACTGTGGCTGGTACTTCCGCTCCGTGTTGGTTAATGAACTGTGGCTGGCCCTTCCGCTCCGTGTTGCTTAATAAACTGTGATTGCCCTTCCGCTCCGTGTTTGTAAATAAACTGTGGCTGGCCTTTCCGCTCCGTGTTGGTTAATAAACTGTGGCTGGCCCTTCCTTTCCGTGTTGCTTAACCTCTCTGGGATAGATGGGACGCTTGCGTCCCAACAGCCTTGTCAAAATGTAGAGCGCCAAATTCCAAAAAATTATATAAAATTAAACTTGATTAAATCACACATATAAGATATCAAATTAAAGCTACACTCGTTGTGAATCCAGCCAACATGTCAGATTTCAAAAAGGCTTTTCGGCGAAAGCATAAGATGCTATTATCTGATGATAGCCCAATGTAAACAAGAGAGTGTAGCCCATTTCAACCATGCTAGCGCTACTCAAAACGCTAATATAAAATATAAAACATGCATTACCTTTGACGAGATTCTTTTGTTGGCACTCCAATATGTCCCATAAACATCACAAATTGTCCTTTTGTTCGATTAATTCCATCCATATATATCCAAATTGTCCATTTATTTGGCGCCGTTGTACCAGGAAAAACAGCGTTCAATTTGAACAAAATCACAACACAATATCTAAAAAAAATTACCTCTAAACTTTGCCAAAACATTTCAAAGTACTTTTGTAATACAGCTTAAGGTATTTGTAAACGTTAATAATCGATCAAATTGAAGACAGGTAAATCTGTTTTCAATACACGATATCAACAAACTCACGGAACATTTCATGTCTTGCCCAAATCTCAAACATAAACAAACGACGTCCCTCCACTTCCGGGTCAATATCTTTTTCACCTGACTAAGAAAAAACCTTAACCATTTTCCATACAATGGCGACATCCAGTGGAAGCAGTAGAAACTGCGCATTTACTGATTAGAATTCTGGTTTGCCCAAAACAATCCATTGAACATAGAGGAACTTAACAATAAAAAAGTTAGTCCTCAGGGTTTTGACTGCTATATAAGTTCTGTTATACTTACAGATATGATTCAAACAGTTTTAGAAACTTCAGAGTGTTTTCTATCCAAATCTACTAATTATATGCATATCTTATATTCTGGGGATGAGTAGCACGAAGTTGAAATTGCGCACGCTATTTTTCCCTAAGTGAAAACTCTGCACCCTATCATCAAGAAGTTAATAAACTGTGGCTGGCCCATCCGCTCCTTGTTGGTTAATAAACTGTGGCTGGCCCGTCCGTTCCTTGTTGGTTAATAGACTGTGGCTGGCCCTTCCTTTCCGTTTTGCTTAACCTTTTACGGGGGCAGCCCGACACCTGTACACTTATGACAACATCCAGCTCAAAGTGCAGGGCGCGAAATTCAAAATATTTTTTTTTTTAAATATTTAACTTTCACACATTAACAAGTCCAAGACACCAGATGAAAGGTGCACATCTTGTGAATCAAGCCAACATGTCCGATTTTTAAAATGTTTTACAGGGAAGACAAAATATGTAAATCTATTAGCTAACCACGTTAGCAAAAGACACAACTTTTCTAACTCCATCAGTTTCTTACTCCATCAGGTGCTATCACAGATTCGACCAAATAAAGATATAAATAGCCACTAACCAAGAAACAAATTCATTAGATGACAGTCTGATAACAACATATTTATTGTATAGCATATGTTTTGTTCGAAAAATGTGCATATTTCATGTATAAACCATAGTTTACATTTCAGCTACAATCCGAAATTGCACCGAAAGCAGCCATAATATTTACAGACACCAACGTCAAATAGCTAATTACTCATCATAAAACATTTCTGAAAAATACATAGTCTGCAGCAATTGAAAGACATGGATCTTGTGATTCCAAACAATATTTCCGATTTATTAAATGTTTTACAGCGAAAACAAAATGTATCGCTATATTAGCGTAGCTACAATAGACAGACACAATTGGGCGCCCACGGCCAGTTCACATGCACGACAGATATATGAAATAACATCATAAAATGGGTCTTACTTTTGCTGATCTTTCATCAGAATGTTGAAGGTGTCCTCTGTCCAGATGAGTTGTTGTTTCGATTCAGAATGGCAAATTTCCCTCTTCAATTAGCATTGGCACTAGCCGAGTGGCATGAATTTCTCCAACGTAAACACAGTCAGAGGACGGAACAAGGCAAAACTCCCGAATAAAGTTTCAATAATCTGATTAAACTATATTGAAAAAACATACATTACGATGATATGGTCACATGTATAAAAAAAAATTCGAGCCGGAGATGTTAGCCGTTCGGTACGAAGGCAAAACAGAAGTCAATCCCACTTCCTTCAGAGTACTGGAAGTGGACGGTCACGTCAAAGAAATAGTTTTTTTTCCACCACAGAACAAGATGAGCACAAAAAATTATTTTCTGACATCCTCTTTACACCAATAGGAAGGCGTATAGAGTGTCAGCAGACTCCTAAGTGTCAAGACCATGTATAGGCATCAAGTTGAAAAGAGCATCGATTTCTGACATTTCACTTCCTGGTCAGGAAAAGTGCTGCAGAAGGACTTCTGTTTCACTCAGAGAAATAATTCCAACTCTTTTAGAAACTAGAAAGTGTTTTCTATCCAAAAATAATAATAATATTCATATTGTACGAGCAAGATTTGAGTAGGAGGCCGTTTGAAATGGGCACGATTTCACTGGCTACTCAACACTTTGCCTTGCAGCCATAAGAAGTTAATAAACTGTGGCTGGCCCTTCCACTCCGTGTTGGGTAACCATTCCCTTTCTTTCTCCTCTTGGGTAAGCATGCCCTTTCTTTCCGACAGTGCCTTGCCTTGACAGTGTTCTGTATTCAGTATTTGTGTGACAATCCACTTCCTTTCTCTCCGGGGCTGCCTATCCTTCATCAGCTTAGTGTCAGCTTGTGCCTATTAGACAGATAGGGCTTCCCTCACATCTTTTCAGGGAAAGGGATTTCAATGTTTCTCTGTGGCAGGGCTCTCTAACCCTGTATCTAGAGAGCTACCCTCCTGTAGGTTTTGCTACAACCCCAGGTGTAACTAACCTCATTCAGTTTAAGTGGCGGACGTAAACGTAATGGCGGACTGAACGAAGTTATGTAGAGCACCTCAAGATAAAACGTAATATTCAATATCTGCAAGTTAGACTAAAATATTAGCACTACATAATCTGGTGGGTGATAACCTTCAATCTGGATAATAACACAAAACAAATCTTAAGACTAGAGACATTTATCGACAAATATTACGAAAACAAGCAACACCCAAACATGATGGAGAGTAAGACAGGGGGACCGATTTCTTCTATAGACACTGATGATTTAATATTTTCACCACCGGGAATGGTAAAGGTCGAAACCGATCTGTTAAAATCAATAAATGACAAACTGGATATACTTGAATTAGTTAGTAAGGATATAAAAGAGTTGAAGGCAAGCCTAGAGATGAGTGATGAAAAACCTGCGACATTGGAGAAGGAAACACACAAGCTAAAAGGGACAGTCAATAAGATTGAAACCGAAATGAATGAAATTAAAAAGGGGAACACCGTTCTGAGGGAAGCCTTACTGGACATACAAACTAGATCAATGAGAGAGAATCTGGTACTTACAGGTATCCAGGAGATAGAAGGGGAAGTTCCTGAATCTGTAGTTAGAGAGTTCCTCCTTACAGCGCTTCAGATTCCACGCGAAGTTATCGACAAAATCCAACTTGAACTTGTACACCGCTTCGGACAGAGAGGCCAAAGGTATGAACGCCCAATCGTTGCCAAATTTGCTTCATTTAAAGATAAAATAATGGTTAAAAGCCTGGGTAAAAGACTTGCTGGGACCAAAATTGGCATGAATGATCAGTTTCCGAAGGAAATTGCAGAACGGCGCAAAGTTCTGTATCCAATTTTCAAAGAAAATAGATTCAAAGCGAAACGAGTAGCTCTCGTCGTTGATAAACTATATATTGATAACCAGTTGTTCAGAGACACAAAGACTACTCCATGGTTATTAAAAAAATTACAAAGTTCTCATAAATGAGGAAAATAAACACAATTCTAGCCCGGTTATGGATTGTAACAATACAATAAAAAATATAGCTTTTCTATATATCTTCACATATTGAACACACAAGCACTAATTCAACATAGTGAAGATAAAAAGTAAGTAAACAAATTGAACACACAAGCACTAATTCAACATAGTGAAGATAAAAACTAAGTCAACAGAAGGCACAGTATGTGTGGATGGTGTGGTGTGTGTTTATTTTTTATTTTATTTGTTATGTTTGGAAAGTTGAGTGAGTGAGTAATGAAATGGTGGCAAATCCCAGAGCCAATGTATTGCTGTGAGCCGGGGTATGAGAGGGCTTCCAATGTTGTTCAGATGATGGATATACTTTTATAATGAATTATACGTCTTATTTATTTATTGTCCTATCATGGGGAACTACATTTTTAAAATAAATTATTTATAATTATTTCTTATCCTATTTTAATGGTAAGGTCCATGGCCCTATACCCTAGACACCCACCTGAATGACCCAGATACTAAGGAGAAGTCCCTAACTGTTTTATGTGCCTGCTGTAAGCAGTCTGTATGCCGCTAAAATGAGGTCAGAGACCAAGAGCAGCACTGCCCCCTCAAGATTCTGAGCCTGCTTGGCAGGGTTGGTCCTGCAAAGCCAAAGCCCCCTAAAGGGAGAGCATAATATACAAGGAAATTCTCAAAGCTGCTAATGAGAACCTTGACGACCTTGTACCTAACCGGTGGGGATTCCGGTGGGGTGCCCCCACCCAGGCAGTGGCAGTGCTGGCAACACTAGCTGCAGTAACCCATGGGGACGGGGTCACACTCGGACATTCAGAGAGGGGGTATATTATTGTGACCCTGGTGGCACAAAATCAAAGTCGGACTGCATGGAGATGCTTGGGAATATGGTCATTACGGGTGACCGTATTGTGGGTGTTTCAGGAAGAAGGTGTACATTTGACCTCCATCATCTAGGATGTGACAATGGTAAATAAAAGCTCCCAATTTTTACCCATTTTTTGCGCGGTCTTGCAGGCCTTCTCATGCAGCTGCAACTGCAAGTGCATTTGTAAATCATGACCTATCTTGAGTTGGGCTCTGGGATGGTGCAATTGTTGAGAAACTGAGCTTATGGTTGTGTGGGGGTAAGGGTTGAGCGTGTGTGGGTGTATGTGTCTATCCCACAACTGTTGCGAAGGAGTAAAAGATGTTAGGGACAATAGAGGATGATCCACAGCTATATATAATACAAATCGAGGTGAGGGCGATGGAAATGCATTTGTCAGTTGATCTAATTCAATTCGGTAAATGGCACTGTGTTCTCTTTTCAAAGGATGGATCCCAGTCGGTTCAGGGCTATGGGATACAGGGGGTCGAGGGTGGTCTGCCGGGCATTGAGGTGAAAACCCGACTCGGGATGAGGAGGGCTTTTAGCGGGAGGAATAGTAGGGACCAATTGGAGGTTTACTTAGTAGCAATGCAAATATCATGGTACATCTATATAGACACTCAATCATCATTTTACTTTTTATTGGTACGTTTACAAACATATATTTTGATAAAAATAATTGAAAGTTGTGTCTCATTATGGTAAGTGGTGAAATAAATATAGCCAGTTACAATTGTAATGGCTTAGCAGATAATAAGACAAGACGATCAGTATTTACCTGGCTAAAAGAGAAGGATTATAATATCTATTGTTTACAGGAAACCCATTCAACAGTTTTAGATGAAGTTTTGTGGAAAAAGAACTGGGGGGGCGAAATATATTTCTCCCATGGACAAAGAAATTCAAAAAGGGTGATGGTTTTAATTAACAATAATTTTGATCCAAATGTGCAACTTGTCCAAACAGATCCTCAAGGTAGATGGATTATTTAAAATATGTTATTGGACAATAAACAGATATGGCTTATTAACCTATACGGTCCGCATAATGATGATCCAAGCTTCTTTGAAAATATATATACGAATTTATCAACTCTACAAGCAACACTAGACTCTATTATTATAGTGGGAGATTTTAATACGGACTTAAATACATCTATGGACCGGAAAGGAAATCACACTACAAACTCTCACCCTCGGGCACTTAAGGAAATCATGAATGTCATGGATATATTGGAATTAGTGGATATATGAAGACTTAAATACCCTGACCTAGTGAGATATACATGGCGGAGGCTTAATACCCTGACCTAGTGAGATCTACATGGTGGAGGCTTAATACCCTGACCTAGTGAGATATACATGGCGGAGGCTTAATCAAGCTAGTCGTCTTGACTACTTTCTTATACCATTCTCTCTGGCACCAAAAGTTTAAAAAGTGTTGATAGGGGAGGGGCCAGAATGCGGTCGGATCATCACATAATTGGCATATATATTACTCTTACAGATTTCCACGTGGGCGAGGATATTGGACATTTAATCAAAGCCTACTAGATGATAAATTGTTTAGAACTAGGACAGAAGAATTTGTAACTGACTTTTTCAGACATAACATAGGTACAGCAGATCCCCGTATTGTGTGGGACAATTTTAAGTGTGCCTTTAGAGGCAATGCAATTCAGTACTCATCTATAAAACAAAAGCAATTTAGATCAAAAGAGTCCATATTAACAAAGGAAATTGAAGGACTAACAGTACAGTTAGATAGCAATAAAAACGGTACCATAGAGGCACAGAATAAGTTAGATGAAAAACAAAAAGAAATGGAGGAAATTATTCAAGAAAGATGCAGTGTAATATATTATACAAATAAAGCGAACTGGATGGAATATGGGAGAAAATGCACCAAATTCATTTTCAATCTTCAATATAAAAATGCTACCAAAATGTTTTATTAAAACTTGTTACAAATGATGGAGTCACGCATGATTCACCAAATGATATTTTGAAAGAGGAAGTAAAGTACTTTAAGAATATGTTTTCGTTTCAGGCTCCTCCATCTCCACTAACTGAAACTAATTGTATGGATTCTTTTCCTAATAATAATGTAAAATTAACATCTGTACAGATCAACTCATGTGAAGGCCAGATTACAGAGGAGTAACTGCTTGATGCAATTGGGGCGTTTAAGGATGGGAAAACTCCAGGGCTGGATGGCATACCAGTGGAAGTATACAAAACTTTTTTTGATATACTCAAAGGACCATTGTTAGCTTGTTTTAACCACTTATATATAAATGGTAGATTATCAGACACGCAACAAGAAGGTCTGATATCATTATTACTGAAACAGGACCCAAGTGGTATATAAAAAGATCCAGTCCATTTAAAAAATTGGAGACCTCTTACACTTCAGTGTTGTGATGCAAAAATCCTAGCAAAATACTTGGCGCATAGAATAAAACAAGTATTGTCAGATATTATTCATCCTAATCAGACAGGTTTTTTTACATGGACGATACATTGGAGATAATATAAGACAAGTACTGGAAACAATAGAACACTATGAAATATCGGGGACACCAGGCCTGGTTTTCATAGCTGATTTTGAAAAGGCTTTTGATAAAGTACGACTGGAGTTTATATATAAATCCCTAGAATATTTCAATTTTGGGGAATCTCTTATTAAATGGGTTAACATTATGTATAGTAACCCTAGGTGTAAAATAGTAAATAATGGCTACATCTCAGAAAGTTTTAAACTATCTAGACGAGTAAAACAAGGTTGTCCACTATCGGCATATCTATTTATTATTGCCATCGAAATGTTAGCTGTTAAAATTAGATCAAACATCAATATTAAGGGATTAGAAATCCAGGGCCTAAAAACTAAGGTGTCATTGTACGCTGATGATTCATGTTTTCTTTTAAAACCACAACTAGAATCTCTCCACGGCCTCTTAGAGGATCTAGATACATTTGCTATCCTCTCTGGATTAAAACCAGATTATGATAAATGTACCATATTACGTATTGGATCACTAAAAAATACACATTTTACATTACCATGTAGTTTACCAATTAAATGGTCTGACGGAGATGTGGACATAATCGGTATACAAATCCCAAAAGAAAGAAATGATCTCCCTCCAATAAATTTTTATAGAAAATTAGCAAAAATAGATAAGATCTTGCTACCATGGAGAGGAAAATACCTGTCTATTTGTGGAAAAATCACCCTGATTAACTCTTTAGTCATATCACAGTTGACCTATTTGCTTGTGGTTTTGCCTACACCTAGTGACCTGCTTTTTAAATGATATGAACAAAAAATATTCAATTTTATTTGGAACGGCAAGCCCGATAAAATTAAAAGGGCCTTGTTATATAACGAATATGAATTCGGAGGGCAGAAATGATTAAATATTAAAGTATTAGACCTCTCACTAAAGGCATCAGTCATACAAAAGTTATACTTAAATCCAAACTGGTTCTCTAGTAAATTGGTACGAATGTCTCATCCTATGTTCAAGAAGGGCCTTTTTCCCTTTATTCAGATTACACCTGCTCACTTTCAGTTGTTTGAAAAGGAAATAATCTCCAAAATATCTTTATTTTTTAAACAAGCCTTAGAAAGTTGGTTGCAATTTCAGTTTAACCCACCTGTAAGGATGGAAGAAATAGTACAACAAATATTGTGGTTAAATTCAAATATAGTAATTGATAAAAAAAAATGTATTTATCGAAGAAATGTTTAAAAAAGGTATAATTTTAGTGAATGATATCATAAATAGGACTGGTGGAGTTATGTCAAACATGCAGCTAACACAGACATATGGAAATGTCTGCTCTACCCAAAATTACAACCAATTAATTCCAGCATTACCACAAAAATGGAAGAGGCAAGTAGAAGGGGAAAAAAGTAAGGAAATTGTATGTCGGCCATGTATTAAAGAACATAAATGGTTAAAGAAAAGTGTGATAAATCGAAACATATACCAATTTCATTTAAGGACCAAAAAACGGACAGCTGTGCCATATAAATTGCAAAATAGTTGGGAAGAGATTTTTGATGTACCCATTCCATGGCACATGGTTTATGAATTGATACGCAAAACAACGCCGGATTCAAAACTTTTTTCAATTTAAATTACTATACAAAATTCTTGCAACTAATAGAATGTTATATATATATATATATATGGGGGATACAATCTTCCCAGCTCTGCAGATTCTGCTGTGAGGAGGCAGAGTCATTAGATCATTTATTTTGGTATTGTCCATATGTAGCTCGTTTTTGGTCACAGGTCCAGGAATGGCTGAAGAATTGCAACATTTGCCTAGAACTAACGCTACAGATAGCAATACTGGGGGATTTGAAAAGCCATAGTCAATCAATCAATAATATAATAATTATTTTAGCAAAAATGTTAATTTTTAATTTACAATCTGTAGAAGCTATGAGAATAGGAAGGTTCAAATCTTTTGTGAAGCATCACAGCACAGTTGAAAAATATATGGCAAATAAAAATCCAAAATGGATGATGTTGGAGATAGATGGGAAGGGTTGAGTGGAGCTGAAGGGTGGGACTAATAACAAGATAAACAATGTAGGGCATACGGGGATCTGTGAAATGTGTATAGGTTCGGAGCTTTTGTGAAATAGCACAGTTACAAGTGGAAATCAAACAGAATGGACTTCAGAAATAGAGGAAGGACTAAGAACAAACAAGAGAGAACTATTGTAAAGTAGACTGTCTGTAAAATGTATATAAGATGTAATAATTGAAGGTAAAAGCAGAAGTGTTTATTAGTTTACTCCAATTGGGGGATCAGTGGTAGGGTTTGCGGGGAATAATAATAAAGGTATATTCTTTAAAAAAGTATATATGTCTATATAGGTATGTGTATGTATATATGTGTATATGTATGCATACGTGTATGGATATATATATTTACCCCAAAAATATGGGGGATTGGAAATGATGCAGTCAATTACATTGGAAGTAACATTCTTTCCGCAATATTAAGCTGATCCACCCCTAAAATAAAAAATAAAAAAACTCTTTCAATTTATTGAACAAGATAATTATTAATGAGTTACAGGATGGTAGCTCTCCAGAAACAGGGTTGGAGAGCCCTGCAGTCTATCATGACAGCTGTGATTACTCTGACGGACCTGGTGTTGTCTTCTCCTCCTTCTCTCCCCATGCAGTCATTATGAGCAGGACCGCAATGCGCTCAAGAAGAGGGAGTGGGAGCGGCGGACTCAGGAGGTGCAGCAGGACGAAGATCTCTTCTCCTCTGGGTTTAATCTCTTTGGGGAGCCATACAAGGTAAGGGCCTGGGAAGGAAGAAAGGAAGGAAGGAAGGGCGTGAGGAGTTGGGAAGGAGGTCAATCAGCATGCAGCATCCCATCTCCCATCACTTTTCCTAGGGCATCGCCTGGCAGCAAGCATGATGTAAGTTGCTTGATAAAATAAGTTTATACTCCCAGCTTCTACACCCCTCCCTAATAGACCCCAGCTTCTACCCCCAATTATTCCTCCAGCTTCTACCCCCCATTATACCCCTAGCTTCTACCCCCCCCATTATACCTCCAATTTCTGCCCCCCATTATAAAACCCAGATTCTACCACCCCCATTATTCCTCCAGCTTCTACCCCCCTATTATTCCCCCAGCTTCTATCCCCCATTACTCCCCCAGTGTCTACCCCCTCATTATAACCCCAGCTTCTACCCCACCTAATATTTCCCCAGCTTCCACTCCCCCCATTTTACACCTGCTTCGACCCCCTCATTAAACACCCATCTTCTACCCCCCCATTATATAACCAGCATCGCCCCCCATTATACCACCAGCTTCTACCCCCCCATTATTACGCAAACTTCTTATCCCCATTATTCCTCCAAATTCTACCCACCATTATACACACATTCTCTACCTCTACCCCCCCATTATACCTACAGCCTCTACCCCCCATTATACCCCAAGCTTCCACCACCCATTATTCCCCAAGCTTCTACACCCACCCCATAATACTACCATCTTCTACCACCCTTCCCCATTATACCTCCAACTTCTACCCCCCCCATTATTTCTCCAGCTTCTACCCCCCCATATTTCTCCAGCTTCTACCTCCCCATTGTACCCCCAGCTTCTACCCCCCTATTATTCCCCCAGCTTCTACCCACATTACAAGCCCAGCTCCAACCCCCTCCCCACTATGCATCCATCTTCTACCCCCCATTATACCCCCAGCTTCTACCCCCCTATTATTCCCCCAGCTTCTATCCCCCATTACTCCCCCAGTGTCTACCCCCTCATTATAACCCCAGCTTCTACCCCACATAATATTTCCCCAGCTTCAACCCCCCCCATTTTACACCTGCTTCGACACCCTCATTAAACACCCATCTTCTACCCCCCTGTTTACGCACAGCTTCTAACCCCCATTATACGTACAGCTTCTACCCCCCAATTTTCCCCCCAGCGTCTACCCCCTTATTATACCCCCAGCTTCTATCCCCCTATTATTTCCTCAGCTTCTAACCCCCTCCATTATACATCCAGCATCGACCCCCATTATACTACCAGCTTCTATCCCCCATTATTACTCAAACTTCTTATCCCCATTATTCCTCCAAATTCTACCCACCATTATATACACATTCTCTACCCCCCCCCCATTATACCTACAGCTTCTATCCCCCATTATACCCCAAGCTTCTACCACACATTATTTCTCCAGCTTCACACAGCTTCTACCTTCCAATTATTCCCCCTGCTTCTACCCCCAATTATTTCTCAAACTTCTACCCCCCATTATTCCTCCAACTTCCACCCCCCCTATTATACCCCAAGCTTCAACCCCTCCCATTATACCACCTACACCCCACCCCATTATACCCCATCTTCTGCTCCCCCATTATTCCCCAGCTTCTATTCCCCAATTATTCCCCCAGCATCTACCCAATTATACCCCCAGCTTCTACACCCCCCATTATACTCCAGCTTTTACCCCCCATTATTCCCCCAGCTTCTACTCCCAATTATTCCTCCAACTTCTACCCCCCATTATTCCTCCAACTTCCACCCCCCATTATAGCCCAAGCTTCAACCCCTCCCATTATACCACCAGCACCCCTCCCCATTATACCCCATCTTCTGCTCCCCCATTATTCCCCAGCTTCTATTCCCCCATTATTTCCCCAGCTTCTACCTCCCCCATTATTCCCCCAGCTTCTACCCCCATTATACCCCAGCTTCTACTACCTTTATACCCCCAAGTTTTACACCCCCCCCATTATACATCCAGCGTTGACCCCCCATTATACCACCAGCTTCTACCCCCCCATTATTCCTCAAGCTTCTACCTCCCCATTATACCCCCCAGCTTCTACACCCTCATTATACCCCAAGCTTCTACCTCACATTATTCCTCCAGCTTCACCCAGCTTCTACTCCCAATTATTCCTCCAACTTCTAACCCCAATTATTCCTCCAACTTCTACCCCCCCATTATTCCTCCAACTTCCACCCCCCTATTATACCCCAAGCTACAACTCCTCCCATTATACCACCTACACCCCGCCCCATTATACCCCATCTTCTGCCCCCCATTATTCCCCAGCTTCTATTCCCCCATTATTCCCCCAGCTTCTACCACCCCCTATTATTCCACCAGCTTCTACCCCCCATTATACCCCAGCTTCTACCCTCCCATTATTCCCCCTGCTTCTACCCTCATTATGCCCCCAGCTTCTGCTCCACCGTTACTCCCACAGCTTCTACTCCCTCTTTATTCCCCCAGCTTCTACTCCCCCATTATTCCCCCAGCTTCTACCACCCCTTATTATTCCACCAGCTTGTAACCCCCCCCCCCCCCCCCCATTATTCCACCAGCTTCTAACCCCCCATTATTCACCTAGCTTCTGCCACCCCCTATTATTCCTCCAGCTTTTACCCCCATTATACCCCAGCTTCTACCCCCATTATTCCCCCAGCTTCTACACCCCCACATTATACTCCAGCTCCTACCCCCCATTATTCCTCAAGCTTCTTCCCCCCATTATTCCTCAAACTTCTACCCTCCATTATACTCCCAGCTTCAACCCCTCCCGTTATACCACCTACACCACCCCATTATAACTCAGCTTCTGCTCCCCATTATTACCCCAGCTTCTACTCCCTGATTATTCCTCCAACTTCTAGCCCCCCCCATTATTCCTTCAACTTCTACCCCCCATTATTCCCCTAGCTTCTACCACTCCCTGTTATTCCACCAGCTTCTACTCCCCCATTATTCACCCAGCTTCTACCACCCCCTATTCTTCCTCCAGCTTCTACACCCCATTATACCCCAGCTTCAACCACCTCATTATTCCCCCAGCTTCTACTCCATTATATCCCATTATAACACCTACACCCCCCATTATACCCCAGCTTCTACTCCCCCATTATTCCCCCAGCTTCTACCTCCATCATTATTCCCCCAGCTTCTACTACCCCCTATTATTCCACCAGCTTCTACCCCCCATTATACCCCAGCTTCTACTACCCCCTATTATTCCACCAGCTTCTACCCCCCATTATACCCCAGCTTCTACCCTCCCATTATTCCCCCTGCTTCTACCCTCATTATGCCCCCAGCTTCAACCTCTCCCATTATACCACCTACACCCCCCCATTATACCCCAGCTTCTGCTCCACCGTTATTCACACAGCTTCTACTCCCCCTTCATTCCCCCAGCTTCTACCACCCCCTTTTATTCCACCAGCTTCTAACCCCCCCATTATTCACCTAGCTTCTGCCACCCCCTATTAATCCTCCAGCTTTTACCCCCATTATACCCCAGCTTCTACCCCCATTATTCCCCCAGCTTCTACACCCCCACATTATACTCCAGCTTCTACCCCCCATTATTCCCCAAGCTTCTACCCCCCATTATTCCTCAAACTTCAACCCCTCCCATTATACCACCTACACCACCCCATTATAACTCAGCTTCTGCTCCCCATTATTCCCCCAGCTTCTACTCCCCCATTGTTCCCCCAGCTTCTACCACTCCCTATTATTCCACCAGCTTCTAACCCCCCCATTATTCCACCAGCTTCTACCCTCTATTATTTCTCCAGCTTCTACCCCCCCCCATTATTCCCCCAGCTTCTACCCCATTATACCCCCAGCTTCTACCCCCATTATACCCCCAGCTTCTACACCCCCGCCCATTTTACTCCAGCTTCTACCCCACCATTATTCCCCGAGCTTCTACCTCCACCATTATACTCCAGCTTCTACCCCCATTGTTCCCCTAGCTTCTACCCCCCGTTATTCCTTTAACTTCTACTCCCCCATTATTCCTCCAACTTCTACACCCCCCATTATACCCCCCGCTTCAACCCCTTCCATTATACCACCTACACCCCCCATTATACCCCAGCTTCTGCTCCCCATTATTCTCTCAGCTTCTAAGTCCCCATTTTCCCCCCAGCTTCTACTCCCCATTGTTGCCCCAGCTTCTACCACTCCCTATTTTCCACCAGCCTTGCCCCCCCAGCTTCTATCACTCCCTATTTTCCACCAGCCTCGCCCCCCCCCCATTATTCACCCAGCTTCTACCCCCCATTATACCCCCAGCTTCTACACCCCCGCCCCATTATAGTCCAGCTTCTACCCCTATTATTCCCAGAGCTTCTACCCCCCCATTATTCCTTCAACTACTCTCCCCCCATTATTCCTCCAACTTCTACACCCCCCCATCATACCCCCAGCTTCAACCCCTTCCATATATACCACCTATACCCCACCCCCATGTATAGATGTAGAGAACACATCCAAGTAGTTAATTCCCTGTTCCTGACCGGTCTCGTCAGTCTGTTTCCAGTCTACTCTGGCTCCTCCAGTCTTTGGGCTAGTAGTTAATATCCTGTTCCTGACCAGTCTCGTCAGTCTCTCTCCAGTCTACTCTGGCTATTCCAGTCATTGGGCGAGTAGTTAATCCTCTTTTCCTGACCGGTCTCGTCAGTCTGTCTCCAGTCTACTGTGGCTCCTCCAGTCGTTGGGCTCCATCAGTGTCTGCCAGTCTGCCAGTCTCCAAATGCACAGTTTTCCTCGCCTGCCAGATCTGTGTGTGTTCTCTTTGTGTGTTACTAGATGAATGAGATGCCACAGATGGTCTAAACAGTTTTTCTATAGCGGGTGAATAGCAGCTTGTTCTATGCCTACCGATATGTGCTATGACTTTATGTTATATTAATTAAAGGAATTGGAGACCACTGACTGCATTCAAGCAGATTACTGTCCGTATGGGGGCTACAGGCATAGACAGCTAGTGTGGACAGGATAAGATATCACAGACTTTGAAGTGTTCCAAATGATCTGCTTCTCTATATATTTTTTAATGCTTTTCTTTACATGCCATGATGATATTATGTTTTGCTGTAGCATGTATTACATTGTGCATCAAACACATCCCTTAGGTCCCATATTGTCCATATGAATGATGTACAGTAGAGTAATGATAAATGTGAAAGACGATTACACCTTTCTCCTATAAGTCATGGAGGTGCCAAGCAGTCTCAGTCCTTCATGTATCCCCTGCTCTCAGTATGATGTATCCATTGGCTGACTGGCTGCAGACAGATACTAGAGAAGAGAGTGTGTGTGTGTGTGTGTGTGTGTGTGTGTGTGTGTGTGTGTGTGTGTGTGTGTGTGTGTGTGTGTGTGTGTGCGTGTGCGTGTGCGTGTGCGTGTGCTAAGCAGTGTCAATAGAGAGGGATTCTCCTGTGGATGTGTTGTGAGAGCAGGATCAATGGGAGGCTAAGGTGTGAGGGCAGTCAGGCCACTGTTCCCTAGCCAAGCCTGAGATCTCTCAGCTAACTAACTGGACAGATTCGAGACTCAGTAAAGAGGACAGTCATGTGTTCTGGAACCTAATTTCCCTGACTGAAAGAAGTAGGAGGAGCGGGCGCTCAGATGAAGATGAACGGGCATGTTCTGTGTGTGTGAACGTGTGTAACTATACTTGTAACTATACTTGTGGGCACCAACTGGGGACGTTTTGATAGTCCCCACAAGGTCAAATGCTATTTCTAGGGGGTTTAGGGTTAAGGTTAGAATTAGTGTTAGGGTTAGAATTAGGTTTATGGTTAAGAACTAGTGTTATTTTATTTATTTTTTTATTTTTTTCACCTTTATTTAACCAGGTAGGCAAATTGAGAACACGTTCTCATTTACAATTGCGACCTGGCCAAGATAAAGCAAAGCAGTTTGACACATACAACAACACATAGTTACACATGGAGTAAAACAAACATACAGTCAATAATACAGTGAAAAATAAGTCTAAATACAATATGAGCAAGTGAGGTGAGATAAGGGAGGTGAAGGCAAACAAAATATATATATAAATAAATAAAAATATAAAAAGGCCATGGTGGCGAAGTAAATACAATATAGCAAGTAAAAACAAAAACACTGGAATGGTTGGTTTGCAGTGGAAGAAGGTGCAAAGTAGAGATAGAAATAATGGGGTGCAAAGGAGCAAAATAAATAAATACAGTAGGTAAAGAGGTAGTTGTTTGGGCTAAATTATAGATGGGCTATGTACAGGTGCAGTAATCTATGAGCTGCTCTGACAGCTGGTGCTTAAAGCTAGTGAGGGAGATAAGTGTTTCCAGTTTCAGAGATTTTTGTAGTTCGTTCCAGTCATTGGCAGCAGAGAACTGGAAGGAGAGGCGGCCAAAGGAAGAATTGGTTTTGGGGGTGACCAGAGAGATATACCTGCTGGAGCGCGTGCTACGGGTGGGCGTTGCTATGGTGACCAGCGAGCTGAGATAAGGGGGGACTTTACCTAGCAGGGTTTTGTAGATGACCTGGAGCCAGTGGGTTTGGCGACGAGTGTGAAGCGAGGGCCAGCCAACGAGAGCGTACAGGTCGCAGTGGTGGGTAGTATATGGGGCTTTGGTGACAAAACGGATGGCACTGTGATAGACTGCATCCAAATTATTGAGTAGGGTTTTGGAGGCTATTTTGTAAATGACATCACCGAAGTCGAGGATTGGTAGGATGGTCAGTTTTACAAGGGTATGTTTGGCAGCATGAGTGAAGGATGCTTTGTTGCGGAATAGGAAGCCGATTCTAGATTTAACTTTGGATTGGAGATGCTTGATGTGAGTCTGGAAGGAGAGTTTACAGTCTAACCAGACACCTAGGTATTTATAGTTGTCCACATATTCTAAGTCAGAGCCGTCCAGAGTAGTGATGTTGGACAGGCGGGCAGGTGCAGGCAGCGATCGGTTGAAGAGCATGCATTTAGTTTTACTTGTATTTAAGAGCAGTTGGAAGGAGAGTTGTGTGGCATTGAAGCTCGCCTGGAGGGTTGTTAACACAGTGTCAAAAGAAAAGCCAGAAGTATACAGAAAAGTGTCGTCTGCGTAGAGGTGGATGAGAGACTCACCAGCAGCAAGAGCGACATCATTGATGTATACAGAGAAGAGAGTCGGTCCAAGAATTGAACCCTGTGGCACCCCCATAGAGACTGCCAGAGGTCCGGACAACAGACCCTCCGATTTGACACACTGAACTCGATCAGAGAAGTAGTTGGTGAACCAGGCGAGGCAATCATTAGAGAAACCAAGGCTGTCGAGTCTGCCGATGAGGATGTGGTGATTGACAGAGTCAAAAGCCTTGGCCAGGTCAATGAATATGGCTGCACAGTACTGTTTCCTATCGATAGCGGTTAAGATATCGTTTATGACCTTGAGCGTGGCTGAGGTGCACCCATGACCAGCTCTGAAACCAGATTGCATAGCGGAGAAGGTATGTTGGGATTCGAGATGGTCGGTAATCTGTTTGTTGACTTGGCTTTCGAAGACCTTAGAAAGGCAGGGTAGGATAGATATAGGTCTGTAGCTGTTTGGGTCAAGAGTGTCCCCCCCTTTGAAGAGGGGGATAACCGCAGCTGCTTTCCAATCTTTGGGAATCTCAGACGACACGAAAGAGAGGTTGAAAAGGCTGGTAATAGGGGTGGCAACAATTTCAGCAGATAGTTTTAGAAAGAAAGGGTCCAGATTATCTAGCCCGGCTGATTTGTAAGGGTCCAGATTTTGCAGCTCTTTCAGAACAGTTTGTGTTGCAGGAAGCAAATTTCTGCTTGAAAAAGCTAGCCTTGGCTTTTCTAACTGCCTGTGTATACTGGTTTCTAGCTTCCCTGAAAAGTTGCATATCACGGGGGCTGTTCGATGCTAATGCAGAACGCCATAGGATGTTTTTCTGTTGGTTAAGGGCAGTCAGGTCAGGAGAGAACCAAGGGCTATATCTGTTCCTGGTTCTAAATTTCTTGAATGGGGCATGCTTATTCAAGATGGTGAGGAAGGCATTTAAAAAAAATATCCATGCATCCTCTACTGACGGGATGAGATCAATATCCTTCCAGGATACCTCGGCCAGGTCGATTAGAAAGGCCTGCTCGCTGAAGTGTTTCAGGGAGCGTTTGACAGTGATGAGTGGAGGTCGTTTGATCGCTGACCCATTACGGATACAGGCAATGAGGCAGTGATCGCTGAGATCTTGGTTGAAAACAGCAGAGGTGTATTTGGAGGGCAAGTTGGTTAGGATGATGTCTATGAGGGTACCCGTGTTTACGGAATTGGGGTGATACCTGGTAGGTTCATTGATAATTTGTGTGAGATTGAGGGCATCAAGCTTAGATTGTAGGATGGCTGGGGTGTTAAGCATGTTCCAATTTAGGTCGCCTAGCAGCACAAGCTCTGAAGATAGATGGGGGGCAATCAGTTCACATATGGTGTCCAGAGCACAGCTGGGGGCAGAGGGTGGTCTATAGCAGGCGGCAACAGTGAGAGACTTGTTTTTAGAGAGGTGGATTTTTAAAAGTAGAAGTTCAAATTGTTTCGGAACAGACCTGGATAGTAAAACAGGACTCTGCAGGCAATCCTTGCAGTAGATTGCAACACCGCCCCCTTTGGCCGTTCTATCTTGTCTGAAAATCTTGTAGTTAGGGATGAAAATGTCAGAATTTTTGGTGGTCTTCCTAAGCCAGGATTAAGACACGGCTAAAACATCTGGGTTGGCAGAGTGTGCTAAAGCAGTGAACAAAACAAACTTAGGGAGGAGGCTTCTAATGTTAACATGCATGAAACCAAGGCTATTACGGTTACAGAAGTCATCAAAAGAGAGCGCCTGGGGAATAGGAGTGGAGCTAGGTACTGCAGGGCCTGGATTCACCTCTACATCACCAGAGGAACAGAGGAGGAGTAGGATAAGGGTACGGCTAAAAGCTATGAGAATTGGTCGTTTAGAACGTCTAGAACAGAGAGTAAAAGGAAGTTTCTGGGGGCGATAAAATAGCTTCAAGGAATAATGTACAGACAAAGGTATGGTAGGATGTGAATACAGTGGAGGTAAACCTAGGTAATGAGTGATGATGAGAGAGATATTGTCTCTAGAAACATCATTGAAACGAGGTGATGTCATCGCATATGTGGGTGGTGGAACTGAGAGGTTGGATATATAGTGAGCAGGGCTAGAGGCTCTACAGTGAAATAAGCCAATAAACACTAACCAGAACAGCAATGGACAAGGCATATTTACATTAAGGAGAGGCATGCTTAATCGAGTGATCATAAGGGTCCAGTGAGTAGAGGTTGGTTGGGGTCACGGCGATCCAGACAGCTGGCCGGGTAGCTGGCTATCGGTAGCAAGATAACATAGGATGGAGGTCTGTTTTTTATTTTTTTTTATTTTTTATTATTATTATTTATTTTTTTGTCACCTCGTTCGTTTCCGTCGGTAGATTAGTGGGGTTCCGTGTGGTAGAGGGGATCGATCCAATTGGCAAAATAGATATAGTGACCCAAGAAAAAAAAGAAAAAAATTGTCCGGTATACTTATTTAGATAGCAGCCGATAAGACAGCTAATAATTAGCAGATGGGTATTCAGAAACGTCGCAATGGAAAAGCCTGTTGAAACCACCTCGGACAATTACGTCGGCAGACCAGTCGTGATGGATCGGCGGGGCTCCGTGTCGGCAATAAAGGGTCCAGTCCAATTGGTAAAAGAGGTATTGTAGCCCAAGAATTCGCTGGTAGACCTCTTCGGCTAGCCGGCAGATGGGCCTAGCTCGAGGCTAGCTCAAGGCTAACTGGTGCTTGTTTCGGGACAGAGGTATTAGCCAGTAGTAGCCACTTGGTTGCAGCTAGCTAGCGACGATGATCCGGTGTAATTGTCCAGAACTTGCGTCAGGAATCCGGTGATGTGGTAGAGAAAAAGCCGTCCTATATGCTCTGGGTTGATATCACGCCTGCAGACTGGCAGGTTTTGGCCCGAGCTGAAGCTGGCTGGTGTCCGAGTTAACCTGTTTGGGGTGCAAGCCCGACCTCGGACCGAAAATGACACCCCTGCAGAGCGCGAAATTCAAAATCTATTTTTTTAAAATATTTAACTTTTACACATTAACAAGTCCAATACAGCATTTGAAAGATAAACATCTTGTCAATCCAGCCAACATGTCCGATTTTTTAAATGTTTTACAGAGAAAACACCACATATATTTATGTTAGCTCACCACCAAATACAAAAGTGGACAGACACGTATGAATTATGATTATGAAGTATGAATTATGATTGAAGTAGCATGCACAACCAACCGAAATAAACTAAAACCAACCTAAAGAGCCCAGAAAAAACGACCTCAGATGACAGTCATATAACATGTTACACAATAAATCTATGTTTTGTTCATAAAAAGTGCATATTTTAGCTATAAATCAGTTTTACATTGATGCTACCCAAAAATGCTAATACATAGCTACAGTCTGAATCCAGCCGGGAGTAGCCAGAGAAAATACATACACCAACGTCGGCTACTAATTACACCTCATAAAACATTTCAGAAAAACATATGGTGGATAACTAATGAAAGACAGATATCTTGTGAATACAGACAACATTTCCGATTTTTGAAGTGTTTTACAGCGAAAACACAATATATCGTTATATTAGCTAACATCATAAGCTAGCATAAGGCAGCATTGATTCTAGTCAAGCGCTAGCCTAGCATAGTTAGCAGAGTTAGCATTCAACAGTTCGACATATATATGAAAAAGCATCCCAAATTGGGTCTTATCTTTCTTGGTACTCCATCAGAATGTTGTAACGGGGTCCAATGTCCAGTAGAGTCTTTAGTTGGGTTCCAGAACGAATTATTTCCCTCTTTGGTTAGCTAGCACGGTAGCATTGCTGCGCCAGAAAGCGTTTCTTCAAAAAATTCTTCCGTCGTTTCACATCTAAAGTCCAGAATAAATTGCAATAATATAATTAAAGTATATTGAAAAAACATACTTTAGGATGATTTTGTGACATGTAGCAAATAATATCGTAGTCAGGCATCATATTCAACGTTAACTACCTTGTTCCAGAAGCCGAGATCAAATTATCCTTCGCGCCCGGATTTTTATTTTAACTGCGCAGGTCTCACAAGAAGTTGTGTTATTCAGTCCAGGGACGAGATATTCGACTCCTTTCAATTCTCACTTCCGCATTACAGTCTGACGAACGCCTCTGACGTGTTTATATGGTCCCAAGTCAAATGGCCTTTTATAGAGAAGGTCTTAAAGAGACACATCGCATTTTGGGAAACTCAATTCGGCTGGGAAAATGGCTGTAAAAATATTTCTGTTCGACTTAGAGAAACAATTCAAACCTTTTTAGAAACTACAGACTGTTATCTATCCAACAGTAGTAAATATATGCATATTGGAAAATAAAAAGTTTCTTAGGAGGCCGTTTGAAAATGTGCACACATTTTCCAGTTTTTTCAATATTCAGCGTGCAGCCATAACAGGTAAGGGTGAAGACCGCAGCAGTGGCTAACTGACTACTAGCTAGTAGCTAGTTATCTGGCTAGCTTCTGATTGGGGTTACGGTTCTAAAGTATAAAAAAATAGCAGATCCGTACCACATTGGGTGAGGCGGGTTGCGGGAATGTATATTCAGTTCCTAGATGGAAAGTGAAATTAAAATATATACGAAATGTATACAAAAAATACGAGGACTATTTACGCGGGACAAGACGGGACAAGACAAACACACGTCCGACTGCTACGCCACTAGGGTTCCCGAGTGGCACAGCAGTCTAAGGCACTGCATCTCAGTGGTTGAGGCATCACTACAGATCCTAGTTCAATTTCAGGCTGTATAACAACTGACTGTGATTGGTCCCATAGGGTGGCGCACAATTGGCCCAGTGTTGTCTGCATTAGGGTTTGGCTGGGGTTTGGCTGGGGTAGGCTGTCATAGTAAATAAGATTGTGCTCTTAACTGACTTTGCTAGTTAAATAAAAAATGAAATAACGTTTTAGGGTTAAGGTTAGGTTCTCAGTCACCGTAACAGTCCTAGCATGTGTGAGTGTGTTGGTGGCTGGGGGTTGGTTCTTCTATCCATGTGGGGACCTAAAATCCACAAAGGTCCTCACAAGGATAGTAAAACAAGGAACATTTCCCATGAGGACAAAGGCTATTTTAAGCTTAGGGGTTAGGGTTAGGGTAAGGGGTTAGTGTTTAGGGTTAGGAGTTAGGTTTACGGTATGGCTAAGGGTGATGGTTTAAGCTTTAGGGAAAATATGATTTTTATGGAAACTCTTTTTAGGTACCCATGAGGATAGAAAAACGTAGTGTGTGTGTGTGTGTGTGTGTGTGTGTGTGTGTGTGTGTGTGTGTGTGTGTGTGTGTGTGTGTGTGTGTGTGTGTGTGTGTGTGTGTGTGTGTGTGTGTGTGTGTGTGTGTGTGTGTGTGTAGAGGAGGAGGAAGAGGAATGCACTGGCCCAGCATTCCTCTAGTGAGCAAGCAGACAGACAGCAGGGGTAATGGAGAAAGGAACTCTCTCAGTCTGGGTGGGTGGACTGGTACAACCCCACAATCAGACAAAGAGCAACTTGTTAGCCTTTCAGTAAATCTCCCCAAATATTGTTTGCAATTTGACGTTTAACCTTTCATAGCTACTGATTTTACTGTATCATGAGGGAACATCCCCTTGTTGGTTCACTTTAATTTACATTAACAACAGTTGAAGGACCAAGATGTTGGCAACTGTGCCATACAGATTGCAAAATAGTTGGGAAGAGATTTTTGATGTACGGATTCCATGGTACAGGATGTATGAGTTTATACATAAAACGACGCAAGATTCAAGACTTCGTGCTTTTCAGTTAAAATTATTATATAGAATTCTTGCCACCAACAAAATGTTGAATATTTGTGGCATTAAAATCATCGAAGCTCTGCAGATTTTGTTGTGAGGATACAGAATCAATAGACCATTTTTTTTGGTATTGCCCTCAGGTAGCCAGTTTCTGGTCTCAGGTTCAGGAATGGCTGAAAATGCATAGCATTGATCTAAAATTGACCCTAGAAATAGTACTGTTAGGAGATCTGGAGAGACCGGGTCAGTCAATTACTAATATACTAATACTCTTAGTAAAAGTATTTATCTTCAACTCGCAATCTGTGAATTCTATTCGATTAGATAGATTCAAATTGTATGTAAAACATCACAGCATAGTTGAAAGATATATGTTGTGTAGAAATCCAAAGAGGGTGGCCAGCAGAGATAGGTGGGATGGGCTGAGGGAAGCAGAGGGTTGGGATGTGGAATTTGAGACAAGTGGGAATAGAGTTCCTGTGCAGGAGATAGAATAATGGTCACAGATTAAAGTAAAAAATAAAGTGAAAATGAAACATAATAAAAAGTAAGGTTCAATGACATTGAGGGGCAGTGTTTCACAGCTAATGCCGGTTTGCCTGAGGTTGATGCCATGCAGGTGTTTGTACAAATGCATGTACACACACTCTTATTCATATACACACTGACACACACACATGTAATAGTGCCAGACATGCACTCAAACATATATAGTTGGCATTGCTGTTATGATTTTAGTTGTCCATGATGTCCTTTGTTTAAAAAAATATATTTTGTATTTTTTGCATTGTTTGCTGTTTGTCTTCTGTCTTTTTTTCTCTTTAGTTCATTTTCTTGGTTGTTGGTGCATTGGGGGGTTCTTGGGGGTGGGGAATGGAATTAGTAGTATTTTTATTACATTTTTTCTTCTTGGGGGGGGCTGTGGGAGTGGTCTTGGATGGTTGAGGGAGAGCTTTTGGGGAACTGGGGGGGATCTTGGAGGGTTCGTTCGGGTTCACGTGTTTTGGCCTGGTCTGAGATCTGTCAACGTGCCCTTGAGCAGGGCATTGACCCTGGATGCTTCTGTGTGTCGCACTGAATGGGAGTCTGTTGGATGACTGGTATGATGTAGTTGTTGAGGGCTTCACTGCAAGTATATTGTATGTTTCGGATATTCCCCCAAAAATATGATAATAATAATCAATTCAAATATAAAATAAATAAATACAAAACAACAGTTGTAGTACAGTAAGGTTACATATGAACTTGATGTAGTGTCAGCAATGGAACTGCATTGTCCTAAAAATAGATAGACGGCTTTAATCAGGCTATACTGTAGTTAGAGGTTTAGAGCCTGAGACATATCTATGCTCCAGACTCCTACCGTGTCATTGACTCAGCTGCTTAATAGTCATTGATGTCATCACATCTGCAGGAGAATGGACACTCCACTCTAGGCTTCAGTGTCCGGGCATGTAAACTGGGGGGTTTAAGGGCCGGTAAAATGATGTGTGTTTAGAAACCAATGTGTGCTGTTAGTGCGTGACTGGTTCAGCGATGCTTTCTCTTTAGCCCTCTCTCTCTCTACTTCTTTCTTTCTCTCTCTCTCTCTCCCTCTCCCAGCCCAGTGCTCAGTAGAGAGTAATAGCAATACTTTCCTCTCCTCTTTCCTCTCTTCATCTCAGGCCGCTATTAGTTAATCCCGCTTTAATCCTGTTTAATGGAACTATGCTGTTAGCAGCTATTTGGGACTGATTTACTGCTTTCCACTGGCACCCAGAGAGACGCCCCAGAGCAGAGGAGAGCTGGCTGTACCTTCAGAAGCCCCCTGGTCCCCTCCTGGCTCCTAGTCTCCCTGGTTCCCCTGCCCCCCATGGTCCCCCAGACCCCCGGTCCCTCCTTCTCCCTGGTACCCCAGTGGTCATCCCCGGTACTGGATGTTTTAGTCATGGCACCAGCGTTACCATTGAGGAGCAGACCCCTAGAGATAGAGAAGGAGATACATTAATTAATTCTATGCTAGTTTGGCTCTCCAGGGGTGTATGCAATGTAAAAGATGTAATATAAAATACTTTTCTTTTTTTAAATGCCCCTAATCTTCTTCGCTGTCAGATATTATCAATAGGTTTTAAAAGTAGGATTGCGACATATCAAATTGTTTTTCATTTACATTCCCAGTATCTTTCAGAATTGTATTGTGGTTCATAGCTGAGTCTCCCTTACATCTGCTAGCTCCCCTGCTGTTGTTAGTGCTCTATTGATTTAAGACGATTCGTGCTAGGTGTTTACTCATGTGGACCCATATTGATGCTCTTTATTGGGAACCGCTAATGGATATTATGCAAACTGCTGAGGCATTCTGCTCCTGCACCAGTGAGGAGGGAAGGCTTTTACAGGCAAAGATAACCAGATTGGTTTACAAAGGAGAGAGACCATTTAACAGATAACAATTGCTGGATGAGTCTTTGCTCTGCGTCTTTCACTCGTTCTTTTTTGGTTATTTTTCATATTTTTGTTCATTTCCATATTGAAGGCAAATTACATTACTGTGAAATGATAATCGCAATTGTGAACATTGCCAATCCCATGACAAGCAGTGAGAGAGAAGAATACACATAATTTTATCAGTCTCAGTCCAGGGTAGTTACAGTACATATCATCAGTCTCAGTCCAGGGTAGTTACAGTCTCAGTCCAGGGTAGTTATGTATTATCGTATCCCTGAAGCGTGTCCCTGTAGTGTGTCCCTGTAGTGTATCCCTGAAGCATATCCCTGTAGCATATCCCTGTAGCGTATCCCTGGAGTCTATCCCTGTAGCATATCCCTGTAGCATATACCTGTATCCCTGAAGCGTATCCCAGTAGGTTATCTCTGTAGCGTATCCCTGTAGAGTATCCCTGTAGGCTATCTCTGTAGCGTATCTCTGTAGCGTATCCCTGTAGGGTATCCCTGTAGCGTATCCCTGTAGCGTACACCTGTCGTGCATCCCTGTAGCGTATCGCTGTAGGGTGTCCCTGTAGTTTATATCTGTAGTGTATCCCTGTAACGTATCCTTGTAGCATATCCTTGTAGTTTATCTCTGTAGCATATCCCTGTAGTTTATCTCTGTAGCATATCTCTCTAGCATATCCCTGTAGTTTATCCCTGTCGAGTACACCTGTAGTTTTTCCCTGTAGTTTATACCTGTTGTTTATCCCTGTAGTGTATCCCTCTAGTTTATACCTGTAGTGTATCCCTGTATCCCTGTAGCGTATCCCTGTAGAGTATCCCAAGCGCGTATCCCTATAGCTTATCCCTGTAGTTTATCTCTGTAGTGTATCCCTGTAGAATATCCATATGGCTTATCCTTGTAGCGTATCCCTGTAGTTTATATCTGTAGCGTATCCCTGTAGTTTATACCTGTAGTGTATCCCTGTATCCCTGTAGCGTTTCTCTGTAGAGTATCCCTATAGCTTGTCCCTGTAGCATATCTCTGTAGTTTATACCTGTAGCGTATCCCTGTAGTTTATCCCTGTAGCATTTCCCTGTACCATATCCCTGTAGCGTATCCCTGTAGCATATCCCTGTAGTTTATATTTGTAGCGTATCCCTGTAGCTTATCCCTGAAGCATATCCCTGTAGCGTATCCCTGTAGTTTATCCCTGAAGCATATCCCTGTAGCGTATCCCTGTAGTTTACATCTGTAGTGTATCCCTGTAGGCTATCTCTGTAGCGTATCCCTGTAGGGTATCCCTGTAGCGTATCCCTGTAGTGTATACCTGTCGTGCATCCCTGTAACGTATCATTGTAGCATATCCTTGTAGTTTATCTATGTAGCATATCCCTGTAGTTTATCTCTGTAGAATATCTCTCTAGCATATCCCTGTAGTTTATCCCTGTAGAGTACACCTGTAGTTTTTCCCTGTAGTTTATACCTGTGGTTTATCCCTGTAGCGTATCCTGTTGTTTATCCCTGTAGTGTATCCCTCTAGTTTATACCTGTAGTGTATCCCTGTATCCCTGTAGCGTATCCCTGTAGAGTATCCCAAGCGCGTATCCCTATAGCTTATCCCTGTAGTTTATCTCTGTAGTGTATCCCTGTAGAATATCCATATGGCTTATCCTTGTAGCGTATCCCTGTAGTTTATATCTGTAGCGTATCCCTGTAGTTTATACCTGTAGTGTATCCCTGTATCCCTGTAGCGTTTCTCTGTAGAGTATCCCTATAGCTTGTCCCTGTAGCATATCTCTGTAGTTTATACCTGTAGCGTATCCCTGTAGTTTATCCCTGTAGCATTTCCCTGTACCATATCCCTGTAGCGTATCCCTGTAGCATATCCCTGTAGTTTATATTTGTAGCGTATCCCTGTAGCTTATCCCTGAAGCATATCCCTGTAGCGTATCCCTGTAGTTTATCCCTGAAGCATATCCCTGTAGCGTATCCCTGTAGTTTACATCTGTAGTGTATCCCTGTAGGCTATCTCTGTAGCGTATCCCTGTAGGGTATCCCTGTAGCGTATCCCTGTAGTGTATACCTGTCGTGCATCCCTGTAACGTATCCTTGTAGCATATCCTTGTAGTTTATCTATGTAGCATATCCCTGTAGTTTATCTCTGTAGAATATCTCTCTAGCATATCCCTGTAGTTTATCCCTGTAGAGTACACCTGTAGTTTTTCCCTGTAGTTTATACCTGTGGTTTATCCCTGTAGCGTATCCTGTTGTTTATCCCTGTAGTGTATCCCTCTAGTTTATACCTGTAGTGTATCCCTGTATCCCTGTAGCGTATCCCTGTAGAGTATCCCAAGAGCGTATCCCTATAGCTTATCCGTGTAGTTTATCTCTGTAGTGTATCCCTGTAGAATATCCATATGGCTTATCCTTGTAGCGTATCCCTGTAGTTTATATCTGTAGCGTATCCCTGTAGTTTATACCTGTAGTGTATCCCTGTATCCCTGTAGCGTATCCCTATAGCGTATCCCTGTAGTGTTTCCCTGTATCCCTGTAGCATATGCATGTAGCATATCCCTATAGTTTATACCTGTAACGTATCCCTGTAGCATATCCCTGTAGCATAACTCTGTAGCATATCTCTGTATCCCTGTAGCATATCCTATAGCGTATACCTGTGTCCTTGTGGCGTATACCTGTGTCCCTGTAGCGTATACCTGTAGCGTATCCCTGTAGTGTATCCCTGTAGCGTATCCCTGTAGCGTATCCCTGTATCCCTGTAGCGTATCCCTGTATCCCTGTAGTGTATCCCTGTAGCGTATCCCTGTAGCGTATCCCTGTAGCATATACCTGTGTCCCTGTAGCGTATCCCTGTAGCGTATACCTGTGTCCCTGTAGCGTATCTCTGTAGTGTATACCTGTGTCCATGTAGCGTATACCTGTAGCATATCCCTGTAGTGTATACCTGGGTCCCTGTAGCGTATCCCTGTATCGTATACCTGTGTCCCTGTAGCGTATACCTGTGTCCCTGTAGTGTATCCCTGTAGCGTATACCTGTGTCCCTGTAGCGTATCCCTGTATCGTATACCTGTGTCCCTGTAGCGTATACCTGTGTCCCTGTAGCATATCCCTGTAGTTTATCCCTGTAGAGTACACCTGTAGTTTTTCCCTGTAGTTTATACCTGTGGTTTATCCCTGTAGCGTATCCTGTTGTTTATCCCTGTAGTGTATCCCTCTAGTTTATACCTGTAGTGTATCCCTGTATCCCTGTAGCGTATCCCTGTAGAGTATCCCAAGAGCGTATCCCTATAGCTTATCCGTGTAGTTTATCCCTGTAGAATATCCATATGGCTTATCCTTGTAGCGTATCCCTGTAGTTTATATCTGTAGCGTATCCCTGTAGTTTATACCTGTAGTGTATCCCTGTATCCCTGTAGCGTATCCCTATAGCGTATCCCTGTAGTGTTTCCCTGTATCCCTGTAGCATATGCATGTAGCATATCCCTATAGTTTATACCTGTAACGTATCCCTGTAGCATATCCCTGTAGCATAACTCTGTAGCATATCTCTGTATCCCTGTAGCATATCCCTGTTTCCCTGTAGCATATCCTATAGCGTATACCTGTGTCCTTGTGGCGTATACCTGTGTCCCTGTAGCGTATACCTGTAGCGTATCCCTGTAGTGTATCCCTGTAGCGTATCCCTGTAGCGTATCCCTGTATCCCTGTAGCGTATCCCTGTATCCCTGTAGTGTATCCCTGTAGCGTATCCCTGTAGCGTATCCCTGTAGCATATACCTGTGTCCCTGTAGCGTATCCCTGTAGCGTATACCTGTGTCCCTGTAGCGTATCTCTGTAGTGTATACCTGTGTCCATGTAGCGTATACCTGTAGCATATCCCTGTAGTGTATACCTGGGTCCCTGTAGCGTATCCCTGTATCGTATACCTGTGTCCCTGTAGCGTATACCTGTGTCCCTGTAGTGTATCCCTGTAGCGTATACCTGTGTCCCTGTAGCGTATCCCTGTATCGTATACCTGTGTCCCTGTAGCGTATACCTGTGTCCCTGTAGCATATCCCTGTAGTTTATCCCTGTAGAGTACACCTGTAGTTTTTCCCTGTAGTTTATACCTGTGGTTTATCCCTGTAGCGTATCCTGTTGTTTATCCCTGTAGTGTATCCCTCTAGTTTATACCTGTAGTGTATCCCTGTATCCCTGTAGCGTATCCCTGTAGAGTATCCCAAGAGCGTATCCCTATAGCTTATCCGTGTAGTTTATCCCTGTAGAATATCCATATGGCTTATCCTTGTAGCGTATCCCTGTAGTTTATATCTGTAGCGTATCCCTGTAGTTTATACCTGTAGTGTATCCCTGTATCCCTGTAGCGTATCCCTATAGCGTATCCCTGTAATTTATACCTGTAGTGTTTCCCTGTATCCCTGTAGCATATGCATGTAGCATATCCCTGTAGTTTATACCTGTAACGTATCCCTGTAGCATATCCCTGTAGCATAACTCTGTAGCATATCTCTGTATCCCTGTAGCATATCCCTGTTTCCCTGTAGCATATCCTATAGCGTATACCTGTGTCCTTGTGGCGTATACCTGTGTCCCTGTAGCGTATACCTGTAGCGTATCCCTGTAGTGTATCCCTGTAGCGTATCCCTGTAGCGTATCCCTGTATCCCTGTAGCGTATCCCTGTATCCCTGTAGTGTATCCCTGTAGCGTATCCCTGTAGCGTATCCCTGTAGCGTATCCCTGAAGCATATACCTGTGTACCTGTAGCGTATCCCTGTAGCGTATACCTGTGTCCCTGTAGCGTATCTCTGTAGTGTATACCTGTGTCCATGTAGCGTATACCTGTAGCATATCCCTGTAGTGTATACCTGGGTCCCTGTAGCGTATCCCTGTATCGTATACCTGTGTCCCTGTAGCGTATACCTGTGTCCCTGTAGTGTATCCCTGTAGCGTATACCTGTGTCCCTGTAGCGTATCCCTGTATCGTATACCTGTGTCCCTGTAGCGTATACCTGTGTCCCTGTAGTGTATCCCTGTAGCGTATACCTGTGTCCCTGTAGCATATCCCTGTAGCTTATACCTGTGTCCTTGTAGCGTATTACTTTTTTTAATGTATTTTTTATTTTATTTCACCTTTATTTAACCAGGTAGGCAAATTGAGAACACGTTCTCATTTACAATTGCGACCTGGCCAAGATAAAGCAAAGCAGTTCGACACATACAACAACACATAGTTACACATGGAGTAAAACAAACATACAGTCAATAATACAGTGAAAAATAAGTCTATATACAATGTGAGCAAGTGAGGTGAGATAAGGGAGGTGAAGGCAAACAAAATATATATATAAATAAAAATATTAAAAAAGGCCATGGTGGCGAAGTAAATACAATATAGCAAGTAAAAAAACACTGGAATGGTTGGTTTGCAGTGGAAGAAAGTGCAAAGTAGAGATAGAAATAATGGGGTGCAAAGGAGCAAAATAAATAAATAAAATACAGTAGGTAAAGAGGTAGTTGTTTGGGCTAAATTATAGATGGGCTATGTACAGGTGCAGTAATCTATGAGCTGCTCTGACAGCTGGTGCTTAAAGCTAGTGAGGGAGATAAGTGTTTCCAGTTTCAGAGATTTTTGTAGTTCGTTCCAGTCATTGGCAGCAGAGAACTGGAAGGAGAGGCGGCCAAAGGAAGAATTGGTTTTGGGGGTGACCAGAGAGATATACCTGCTGGAGCGCGTGCTACAGGTAGGTGCTGCTATGGTGACCAGCGAGCTGCGATAAGGGGGGACTTTACCTAGCAGGGTTTTGTAGATGACCTGGAGCAAGTGGGTTTGGCGATGAGTATAAAGCGAGGGCCAGCCAACGAGAGTGTACAGGTCGCAGTGGTGGGTAGTATATGGGGCTTTGGTGACAAAACGGATGGCACTGTGATAGACTGCATCCAATTTATTGAGTAGGGTTTTGGAGGCTATTTTGTAAATGACATCACCGAAGTTGAGGATTGGTAGGATGGTCAGTCTTACAAGGGTATGTTTGGCAGCATGAGTGAAGGATGCTTTGTTGCGGAATAGGAAGCCAATTCTAGATTTAACTTTGGATTGGAGATGTTTGTTGTGAATCTGGAAGGAGAGTTTACAGTCTAACCAGACACCTAGGTATTTATAGATGTCCACATATTCTAAGTCAGAGCCGTCCAGAGTAGTGATGTTGGACAGGCGGGCAGGTGCAGGCAGCGATCGGTTGAAGAGCATGCATTTAGTTTTACTTGTATTTAAGAGCAATTGGAGGCCACGGAAGGAGAGTTGTATGGCATTGAAACTCGCCTGGAGGGTTGTTAACACAGTGTCAAAAGAAGGGCCAGAAGTATACAGAATGGTGTCGTCTGCGTAGAGGTGGATCAGAGACTCACCAGCAGCAAGAGCGACATCATTGATGTATACAGAGAAGAGAGTCGGTCCAAGAATTGAACCCTGTGTTACCCCCATAGAGACTGCCAGAGGTCCGGACAACAGACCCTCCAATTTGACACACTGAACTCGATCAGAGAAGTTGGTGAACCAGGCGAGGCAATCATTAGAGAAACCAAGGCTGTCGAGTCTGCCGATGAGGATGTGGTGATTGACAGAGTCAAAAGCCTTGGCCAGGTCAATGAAAACGGCTGCACAGTATTGTTTCCTATCGATGGCGGTTAAGATATCGTTTATGGCCTTGAGCGTGGCTGAGGTCCACCCATGACCAGCTCTGAAACCAGATTGCATAGCGGAGAGGGTATGGTGGGATTCGAAATGGTCGGTAATCTGTTTGTTGACTTGGCTTTCGAAGACCTTAGAAAGGCAGGGTAGGATAGATATAGGTCTGTAGCTGTTTGGGTCAAGAGTGTCCCCCCCTTTGAAGAGGGGGATAACCGCAGCTGCTTTCCAATCTTTGGGAATCTCAGACGACACGAAAGAGAGGTTGAAAAGGCTAGTAATAGGGGTGGCAACAATTTCAGCAGATAGTTTTAGAAAGAAAGGGTCCAGATTATCTAGCCCGGCTGATTTGTAAGGGTCCAGATTTTGCAGCTCTTTCAGAACATCAGCTGACTGTATTTGGGAGAAAGAGAAATGGGAAAGGCGTGGGCGAGTAGCAGAGGGGAGGGCAGTGCTGTTGACCGGGGTAGGAGTAGCCAGGTGGAAAGCATGGCCAGCCGTAGAAAAATGCTTATTGAAATTCTCAATTATAGTGGATTTGTCGGTGGTGACAGTGTTTCCTATCTTCAGTGCAGTTGGAAGCTGGGAGGAGGTGTTCTTATTCTCCATGGACTTTACAGTGTCCCAGAACTTCTTTCAGTTTGTGTTACAGGAAGCAAATTTCTGCTTGAAAAAGCTAGCCTTGGCGTGTATATTGGTTTCTAGCTTCCCTGAAAAGTTGCATATCACGGGGGCTGTTTGATGCTAATGCAGAACGCCATAGGATGTTTTTCTGTTGGTTAAGGGCAGTCAGGTCAGGAGAGAACTGTCACGTTCCTGACCTGTTTTCCTTTGTTATGTATTTGTTTTAGTTGTTCAGGGCGTGAATTGGGTGGGTTAGTCTATGTTTTCTATTTCTATGTGGGGTTTTGTGTTCGGCCTGGTATGATTCTCAATTAGAGACAGGTGTGTATCGTTTGTCTCTGATTGAGAGTCATACTAAGGCAGCCAGGGTTTCACTGGTGTTTTGTGGGTGTTTGTTTCCTGTGTTAGCGTTTGGGCCACACAGGACTGTTGCAGGTTAGTCACGTTTGTTGTTTTAGTAATTTGTAGTGTTTTGTTGGTTTGCCATTAAATCATGAATACCTCCTACTCCGCATCTTGGTCCGATTCATGCTCCTCCTCGTCTGAGGAGGAGAACTACATTGACAACCTTTACAGAAACACCCACCAAACCAGGACCAAGCGGATTGGAGAAGGACGGAGAGAACAACAGCAATGGGGAAAAGAGGAATGGACTTGGGAGGAGATCCTAGACGGTAAAGGACCCTGGGCAGAGCCAGTGGAGTGTCGCCGCCCCAAAGCGGAGCTGGAGGCAGCGAAAGCGGAGAGGAGGTTGTATGAGGCTAAGGCAAGGCAGAGCGGCTGGAAGCCCGAGAGGCTCACCCAAAAATTTCTTGGGGGGGGGGTTAAAGGGGAGTGTGGCGAAGCTGGGTTGGTTACCTGAGCCAACTCCCCGGGCTAACCGTGGAGTGAGAGGGCTTCGTACTGGTCAGACACCGTGTTATGCGGTAAAGCGCACGGTGTCCCCAGTACGCGTGCTTAGCCCAGTGCGGGCTATTCCACCTTGCCGCACTGGGAGGGCTAGGTTGGGCATCGAGTCTGCCCAGCGCCGTCTGAGCCATCCGTCTGCCCAACGCCGTCTGAGCCATCCGTCTGCCCAACGCCGTCTGAGCCATCCGTCTGCCCAACGCCGTCTGAGCCATCCGTCTGCCCAACGCCGTCTGAGCCATCCGTCTGCCCAACGCCGTCTGAGCCATCTGTCTGCCCAACACCGTCTGAGCCATCTGTCTGCCCAACGCCGTCTGAGCCATCTGTCTGCCCAACGCCGTCTGAGCCATCTGTCTGCCCAACGCCGTCTGAGCCATCTGTCTGCCCAACGCCGTCTGAGCCATCCGTCTGCCCAGCGCCGTCTGAGCCATCCGTCTGCCAAGCGCCATCTGAGCCATCCGTCTGCCACGAGCCATTAGAACCACCCGTCTGTCCCGAGCCGTTAGAGCCGTCCGTCTGTCCCGAGCCGTTAGAGCCGTCCGTCAGTCAGGAGCCGCTAGAGCCGTCCGTCAGTCAGGAGCCGCCAGAGACGCCAGCCAGTCAGGAGCTGCCAGAGACGCCAGCCAGTCAGGAGCTGCCAGAGACGCCAGCCAGTCAGGAGCTGCCAGAGACGCCAGCCAGTCAGGAGCTGCCAGAGACGCCAGCCAGTCAGGAGCTGCCAGAGACGCCAGACAGTCAGGAGCTGCCAGAGACGCCAGACAGTCATGAGCTGCCCTACGGTCATGAGCTGCCCTCCAGTCATGAGCTGCCCTCCAGTCATGAGCTGCCCTCCAGTCATGAGCTGCCCTCCAGTCATGAGCTGCCCTCCAGTCATGAGCTGCCCTCCAGTCATGAGCTGCCCTCCAGTCATGAGCTGCCCTACAGTCATGAGCTGCCACTCAGTCCGGAGCTGCCACTCAGTCCGGAGCTGCCACTCAGTCCGGAGCTGCCCCTTATCCTGGTGCTGCCCCTTATCCTGGTGCTGCCCCTTATCCTGGTGCTGCCCCTTATCCTGGTGCTGCCCCTCAGTCAACTGCTACCCCTCAGTCTGTTACTGCCTTTTGGAATAGCGGGATTGACATGGAGGGTGAATATTGGGAGGAGGCCACGGAAGCGGGGGTTGACTATGGTGGGGTGGGGACCACGACCAGCGCCAGAGACACCACCGTCGACAGACGCCCACCCAGACCCTCCCCTAGACTTTGTGCTGGTGCGCCCGGAGTTCGCACCTTAAGGGGGGGGTTCTGTCACGTTCCTGACCTGTTTTCCTTTGTTATGTATTTGTTTTAGTTGGTCAGGGCGTGAATTGGGTGGGTTAGTCTATGTTTTCTATTTCTATGTGGGGTTTTGTGTTCGGCCTGGTATGATTCTCAATTAGAGACAGGTGTGTATCGTTTGTCTCTGATTGAGAGTCATACTAAGGCAGCCAGGGTTTCACTGGTGTTTTGTGGGTGTTTGTTTCCTGTGTTAGCGTTTGGGCCACACAGGACTGTTGCAGGTTAGTCACGTTTGTTGTTTTGGTAATTTGTAGTGTTTTGTTGGTTTGCCATTAAATCATGAATACCTCCTACTCCGCATCTTGGTCCGATCCATGCTCCTCCTCGTCTGAGGAGGAGAACTACATTGACAACCTTTACAAGAACCAAGGGCTATAACTGTTCCTGGTTCTAAATTTCTTGAATGGGGCATGCTTATTCAAGATGGTGAGGAAGGCATTTAAAAAAAATATCCATGCATCCTCTACTGACAGGATGAGATCAATATCCTTCAAGGATACCTCGGCCAGGTCGATTAGAAAGTAGAAGTTCAAATTGTTTGGGAACAGACCTGGATAGTAAAACAGAACTCTGCAGGCAATCTTTGCAGTAGATTGCAACACCGCCCCCTTTGGCCGTTCTATCTTGTCTGAAAATCTTGTAGTTAGGGATGAAAATGTCAGAATTTTTGGTGGTCTTCCTAAGCCAGGATTCAGACATGGCTAAAACATCTGGGTTGGCAGAGTGTGCTATAGCAGTGAACAAAACAAACTTAGGGAGGAGGCTTCTAATATTAACATGCATGAAACCAAGGCTATTACGGTTACAGAAAGTCATCAAAAGAGAGCGCCTGGGGAATAGGAGTGGAGCTAGGTACTGCAGGGCCTGGATTCACCTCTACATCACCAGAGGAACAGAGGAGGAGTAGGATAAGGGTACGGCTAAAAGCTATGAGAATTGGTCGTCTTGAACGTCTAGAACAGAGAGTAAAAGGACGTTTCTGGGGGCGATAAAATAGCTTCAAGAAATAATGTACAGACAAAGATATGGTAGGATGTGAATACAGTGGAGGTAAACCTAGGTATTGAGTGATGATGAGAGAGATATTGTCTCTAGAAACATCATTGAAACCAGGTGATGTCATCGCATATGTGGGTTGCGGAACTGAAAGGTTGGATATGGTTTAGTGAGCAGGGCTATAGGCTCTACAATGAAATAAGCCAATAAACACTAACCAGAACAGCAATGGACAAGGCATATTTACATTAAGGAGAGGCATGCTTGGGGTTGGTTGGGGTCACGGCGATCCAGACAGCTGGCCGGGTAGCTGGCTATCGGTAGCAAGATAGCATAGGATGGAGGTCTATTTCTAGTCACCTCGTGCGTTTCCGTCGGTAGATTAGTGGGGTTCCGTGTGGTAGAGGGGATCAATCCAATCGGCAAAATAGATATAGTGACCCAAGAAAAATTGTCCGATATACTTATTCAGATAGCAGCCGATAAGACAGCTAACGATTAGCGGGCCCCAGATGAGCGTTCAGGTAACGTCGCGGCGGAGGTGCCAGTTGGATAACTCCCTCGGGCAGATAACGTCGGCAGTCAGTCGTGAAGGCCCGGTGGGGCTCCGCATTTGTAGAAAAAAAAAAAAACGTCTCCGGATAGGTGATTGTAGCCCAGGAATGGCTGATGGAACTCTTCAGCTGGCTAGCTCCGGAATAATTTAAGTTCACTCCGGGATTGACGTAAGCCAATAGTCACACGGTTTGCAGCTAGCTAGCTGCGGAATCAAGGTGTAAATGTCCAGAGCTTGCAGTTGAAATCCGGGGATATTGAGAAAAATAGGTCCGTTATGTTCTGGTCTGAGTCGCGTTGTACAAAAGTGCCGATAGATTATCGAGCTAAAGGAATAGCTGATGACCACAAAACGTGGGTAGCTGAAATACTAACGTTAGCCAGTAAACCGGCTAACTTCTGGGTAGTTTCAGGTTAGCTTCTGGCTAGTTTTCTGATTAGCTTCTGGCTAGCTTCTGGTTAGCTTCTGGCTAGCTTCTGGTTAGCTTTGGCAAGCTTCTGGTTAGCTTCTGGCTAGCTTCTGGTTAGCTCCTGGCTAGCTTCAATTGTGAATTTTCAGATTTGAGGTAAATAATACTTCTTTTTTTCTGTAATTGGTGAGGCGGGTTGCAGGAAAGCTTTTTGTAGTTGAGTTCTTGGATAATAAAATATATAAAAGATATGAGAAGAAAGGTGTTAATATATATATATACAGGACACGACAATACGAGGACAAAATGACGTCTGAACTGCTATGCCATCTTGGAAAGATAAGAGGTAAGATACTTAGAGTATACCTATGTCCCTGTAGGGTATACCTGTGTCCCTGTAGCGTATCCCTGTAGCGTATACCTGTGTCCCTGTAGCGTATCCCTGTAGCTTATACCTGTGTCCTTGTAGCGTATTACTTGGAGTATACCTGTGTCCCTGTAGGGTATACCTGTGTCCCTGTAGCGTATCCCTGTAGCTTATCCCTGCAGCATATACTTTTGTCCCTGTAGCGTATACCTGTGTCCCTGTAGCGTATCCCTGTATCATATCCTTGTATCTTATCCCTGTAGAGTAGCCCTGTAGCATATCCCTGTATCGTATCTCTGTAGCGTATCCCTGTATCGTATCCCTGTAGCGTATCCCTGTATCCCTGCAGCGTATCCCTGTATCGTATCCCTGTAGCGTATCCCTGTAGCGTATCCCTGCAGCGTATCCCTGTAGCGTATCCCTGTAGCGTATCCCTGTAGCGTATCCCTGTAGCGTAGCCCTGTAGCGTATCCCTGTAGCGTATCCCTGTATCCCTGTAGCGTATCCCTGTAGCGTATCCCTGTATCCCTGTAGCGTATCCCTGTAGCGTATCCCTGTATCCCTGTAGCGTATCCCTGTAGCGTATCCCTGTAGCGTATCCCTGTATCCCTGTATCGTATCCCTGCAGCGTATCCCTGTAGCGTATCCCTGTATCCCTGTAGCGTATCCCTGTATCCCTGCAGCGTATCCCTGTAGCGTATCCCTGCAGCATATCCCTGTAGCGTATACCTGCAGCGTAGCCCTGTAGCGTATCCCTGTAGCGTTTCCCTGTATCCCTACAGCGTATCCCTGTAGCGTATCCCTGCAGCGTATCCCTGCAGCGTATCCCTGTAGCGTATCCCTGTAGCGTATCCCTGTAGCGTATCCCTGTATCCCTGCAGCGTATCCCTGCAGCGTATCCCTGCAGCGTATCCCTGTAGCGTATCCCTGTAGTGTATCCCTGTAGCGTATCCCTGTAGCGTATCCCTGTATCCCTGCAGCGTATCCCTGTAGCGTATCCCTGCAGCGTATCCCTGTAGCGTATCCCTGTAGCGTATCCCTGTAGCGTATCCCTGTAGCGTATCCCTGTAGCGTATCCCTGTATCCCTGTAGCATATCCCTGTAGCGTATCCCTGTATCCCTGCAGCGTATCTCTGCAGCGTATCCCTGTAGCGTATCCCTGCAGCGTATCCCTGTATCGTATCCCTGTAGCGTATCCCTGTAGCGTAGCCCTGTAGCGTACCCCTGTAGCGTATCCCTGTATTCCTGTAGCGTAGCCCTGTAGCGTATCCCTATAGCGTATCCCTGTATCGTATCCCTGTAGCGTATCCCTGTAGCGTAGCCCTGTATACCTGCAGCATATCCCTATAGCGTATCCCTGTATCCCTGCAACGTATCCCTGTAGCGTATCCCTGTATCCCTGCAGCGTATCCCTGTAGCGTAACCCTGTAGCGTATCCCTGTAGCGTATCCCTGTAGCGTATCCCTGTATCCCTGCAGCGTATCCCTGTAGTGTATCCCTGTAGCGTATCCCTGCAGCGGATCCCTGTAGCGGATCCCTGTAGCGTATCCCTGTATCCCTGTAGCGTATCCCTGTAGCGTATCCCTGTATCCCTGTATCGTATCCCTGCAGCGTATCCCTGTAGCGTATCCCTGTATCCCTGTAGCGTTTCCCTGTATCCCTACAGCGTATCCCTGTAGCGTATCCCTGCAGCGTATCCCTGCAGCGTATCCCTGTAGCGTATCCCTGTAGCGTATCCCTGTAGCGTATCCCTGTAGCGTATCCCTGTAGCGTATCCCTGCAGCGTATCCCTGTAGCGTATCCCTGCAGCGTATCCCTGTAGCGTATCCCTGTATCGTATCCCTGTAGCGTATCTCTGTAGCGTATCCCTGTAGCGTATCCCTGCAGCGTATCCCTGCAGCGTATCCCTGTAGCGTATCCCTGTAGCGTATCCCTGTATCCCTGCAGCGTATCCCTGTAGTGTATCCCTGTAGCGTATCCCTGCAGCGGATCCCTGTAGCGGATCCCTGTAGCGTATCCCTGTATCCCTGTAGCGTATCCCTGTAGCGTATCCCTGTATCCCTGTATCGTATCCCTGCAGCGTATCCCTGTAGCGTATCCCTGTATCCCTGTAGCGTTTCCCTGTATCCCTACAGCGTATCCCTGTAGCGTATCCCTGCAGCGTATCCCTGCAGCGTATCCCTGTAGCGTATCCCTGTAGCGTATCCCTGTAGCGTATCCCTGTAGCGTATCCCTGTAGCGTATCCCTGCAGCGTATCCCTGTAGCGTATCCCTGCAGCGTATCCCTGTAGCGTATCCCTGTATCGTATCCCTGTAGCGTATCTCTGTAGCGTATCCCTGTAGCGTATCCCTGCAGCGTATCCCTGCAGCGTATCCCTGTAGCGTATCCCTGTAGCGTTTCCCTGTAGCGTATCCCTGTAGCGTATCTCTGTAGCGTATCCCTGTAGCGTATCCCTGCAGCGTATCCCTGCAGCGTATCCCTGCAGCGTATCCCTGTAGCGTATCCCTGTAGCGTATCCCTGTAGCGTTTCCCTGTAGCGTATCCCTGTAGCATAGCCCTGTATCCCTGCAGCGTATCCCTGTAGCGTATCCCTGTAGCGTATCCCTGTAGCGTATCCCTGTAGCGTATCCCTGTAGCGTTTCCCTGTAGCGTATCCCTGTAGCATATCCCTGTAGCGTTTCCCTGTAGCGTATCCCTGTAGCATAGCCCTGTATCCCTGCAGCGTATCCCTGTAGCGTATCCCTGTAGCGTATCCCTGTAGCGTATCCCTGTAGCGTATCCCTGTGGCGTATCCCTGTAGCGTAGCCCTGTAGCATAGCCCTGTATCCCTGCAGCGTATCCCTGCAGCGTATCCCTGCAGCGTATCCCTGTAGCGTATCCCTGTAGCGTATCCCTGTAGCGTATACCTGTAGCGTATCCCTGCAGCGTATCCCTGCAGCGTATCCCTGCAGCGTATCCCTGTAGCGTATCCCTGTATCGTATCCCTGTACCCCTGCAGCGTATCCCTGTAGTGTATCCCTGTAGTGTATCCCTGTAGTGTATCCCTGCAGCGTATCCCTGTAGCGTATCTCTGTAGCGTATCCCTGTATCGTATCCCTGTATCGTATCCCTGCAGCGTATCCCTGTAGCGTATCCCTGTAGCGTATCTCTGTAGCGTCTCCCTGTATCGTATCCCTGTAGCGTATCCCTGTATCCCTGCAGCGTATCCCTGTTGCCTGTGTATTACTTAACATCCTCACAGCATACTCCCCCACAGACATTATATGGAAGATGTGTCAATGTCTTCTACACATTCACAGATATCCTTGGGAGTCCTTTGGAATTCTCTACTATACTGTGATGTCACTACAACAACAACTAGCTGTGGATAAAACCTACTTTCCCTTTGTCATACAGTATGAATCAGCTCAGTCAAATTCTCTTTTAATTATACTCTTTGTTTCTCAGATCTCATCTCAGTTCAATCATAAAGGCTAGCATTAAGCCATGATCCCACCGATGTGCTTTAATCCTGAACCATTGCTTGGCAAAGTCATGATGGCAGAGCTGTGGTGGGGTTGCAGAATTGTGTTGGAGTGACTGGGCTGTGGTGGGGTAACAGGGATGTGGTGAGGTGGTAGGGTTGTGATGGCACGCTGGGTTTGAACTGTGGGATCTGACACTGATTTAGAGAGCAAACAAAGCCTCCCATTGAGAGACTGTTGGCCTGTACAGAGTTGTATTGCCCTAGTGCCCCGACCCAGCACATCACTACTGCTGCCTGCCACCATTCAAAGTCTGTCTCTTTAGTATTCTCCTATTCAAATGCTTTTTCAGATCCTCTCTGCACATACACGCACAAACACATACGTACACACATAAACACACACACACTTCAACGGAGCTGCTTCCTATTGTAACCCTGTACCGTGTCCCTGTAGCATATCCCTGTAGTTCATCCCTCTAGCGTAACCCTGTAGCTTGTCCCTGTATTGCATACCTCTAGTGTAACCCTGTAGCTTGTCCCTGTAGCTTATCCCTGTAGTGCATCCCTCTAGCGTAACCCTGTAGCTTGCCCCTGTAGCTTGTCCCTGTAGCGTGTCCCTGTAGTGCATCCCTCTAGTGTAACCCTGTAGCGTGTCCCTGTAGCATGTCCCTGTAGCATGTCCCTGTAGCGTATCCCTGTAGCCTCTAGCTTAACCCTGTAGCATGTCCCTGTAGCATGTCCCTGTAGCGTATCCCTGTAGCCTCTAGTGTAACCCTGTAGTGTGTCCCTGTAGCATGTCCCTGTAGCATGTCCCTGTAGCATGTCCCTGTAGCGTATCCCTGTAGCCTCTAGCGTAATCCTGTAGCGTGTCCCTGTAGCATGTCCCTGTAGCATGTCCCTGTAGCGTATCCCTCTAGCATATCCCAGTAGCCTCTAGCGTAACCCTGTAGCGTGTCCCTGTAGCGTGTCCCTGTAACCTCTAGCGTAATCCTGTAGCGTGTCCCTGTAGCGTATCCCTGTAGCCTCTAGCGTAATCCTGTAGCGTGTCCCTGTAGCGTATCCCTGTAGCCTCTAGCGTAATCCTGTAGCGTGTCCCTCTAGCGTAACCCTGTAGCTTGTCCCTGTAGCATATCCCCGTAGTGCATCCCTCTAGTGTAACCCTGTAGCGTGTCCCTGTAGCATGTCCCTGTAGCATGTCCCTGTAGCGTATCCCTGTAGCCTCTAGCTTAACCCTGTAGCATGTCCCTGTAGCATGTCCCTGTAGCGTATCCCTGTAGCCTCTAGTGTAACCCTGTAGTGTGTCCCTGTAGCATGTCCCTGTAGCATGTCCCTGTAGCATGTCCCTGTGGCGTATCCCTGTAGCCTCTAGCGTAATCCTGTAGCGTGTCCCTGTAGCATGTCCCTGTAGCATGTCCCTGTAGCGTATCCCTCTAGCATATCCCAGTAGCCTCTAGCGTAACCCTGTAGCGTGTCCCTGTAGCGTGTCCCTCTAGCATATCCCTGTAGCCTCTAGCGTAATCCTGTAGCGTGTCCCTGTAGCGTATCCCTGTAGCCTCTAGCGTAATCCTGTAGCGTTTCCCTGTAGCGTATCCCTGTAGCCTCTAGCGTAATCCTGTAGCGTGTCCCTGTAGCGTATCCCTGTAGCCTCTAGCGTAATCCTGTAGCGTGTCCCTGTAGCGCATCCCTGTAGCCTCTAGCGTAATCCTGTAGCGTGTCCCTGTAGCGTATCCCTGTAGCCTCTAGCGTAATCCTGTAGCGTGTCCCTGTAGCGTATCCCTGTAGCCTCTAGCGTAATCTTGTAGCGTGTCCCTGTAGCGTATCCCTGTAGCCTCTAGCGTAACCCTGTAGCGTGTCCCTCTAGCATATCCCTGTAGCGTGTCCCTGTAGCGTATCCCTGTAACGTGTCCCTGTAGCGTGTCCCTGTATCCCTGTAGCATGTCCCTGTAGCGTGTCCCTGTAGCGTATCCCTGTAGCATGTCCCTGTAGCATGTCCCTGTAGCGTAATCCTGTAGCGTGTCCCTCTAGCATATCCCTGTAGCATGTCCCTGTAGCGTGTCCCTGTAGCGTGTCCCTGTAGCGTGTCCCTGTAGCGTGTCCCTGTAGCGTGTCCCTGTAGCGTGTCCCTGTATCCCTGTAGCGTATCCTTGTATCCCTGTAGTGCATCCCTCTAGTGTAACCCTCTAGCATGTACCTGTAGCATGTCCCTGTAGCGTATCCCTGTAGTGCATCCCTCTAGCGTAACCCTGTAGCGTGTCCCTGTAGCGTGTCCCTGTAGCGTATCCCTGTAGCATATCCCTGTAGTGTATCCATGTAGCATATCGTTGTAGCATATCCATGTAGTGTATCCCTGTATCGTGGCCGTGTAGCATAACCCTGTTGTGCATCCCTGTACCGTATCCCTGTTGTGGTTACTGCGGAAGTTGTCATAATTAATGTGTAAGTCTATGGAATGGGGTGAGAACCACAAGCCTCCTAGGTTTTGTATTGATGTCAATGTACCCAGAGGAGGACGGAAACTAGCTGTCCTCTGTCTACACCATGGTGCTACCCTACAGAGTGCTTTTGATGCAAAACAGTGTGTTTTAATCAATTAGTTGGTGACATGAATACATTTAGTATAGTTATATCTAAAAAGGTTCATTTTAAATAATTTAACATTTTAAATGTTTCACTATTTTTGTTTGTATAAAATTCACTAAGGATGGTCCTCCCCTTCCTCTGAGGAGACGCCAATGACCTAGGCTTATAACGCCAATGACCTAGGCCTTTGAGTAACTTTGCTTCAGGTCATGTTATTATACGAACAAAGGAATATAGCCTGAGAGCCCTTTGGAGCAGGACATGTAATGTCCATGGCCTTTTCATTGCAAAAGTCCTGATCTTCTCAAAAATATATGTTTGCCGGGTTGTGTCCAGTCTGGGGGATGCTTTCATCTCTGGGAGGAAGGACATCAACATTGTACAGCAGCTGAAACCTGGTTCCATCTTTGTGGAAGCTCATTGACAACAACAACACCAGGCTCCAGACAATTAAAGCTGTAAAGGAGGAAAACAGAGAAAAATAGACAAGACATTAAAACCTTGCATACCAGCGATAACATTCATTGACCCTGTTCACCCTCAATCATCTCCTGCCAGCAGCATACCACTCTGCATCCCACTGCTGGCTTGTTTCTGAAGCTAAGCAAGGTTTGTCCCTGTATGGGAGACCAGATGCTGCTGGTGTTGGAATGCCAGTAGGAGGCACCCTTTCCTCTGGTCATTTTTTTTATATACAGTGGGGAGAACAAGTATTTGATACACTGGCGATTTTGTAGGTTTTCCTACTTACAAAGCATGTAGAGGTCTGTCATTTTTATCATAGGTACACTTCAACTGTGAGAGACGGAATCTAAAAAAATCCAGAATATCACATTGTATGATTTTTATGTAATTAATTTGCATTTTATTGCATGACATAAGTATTTGATACATCAGAAAAGCAGAACTTAATATTTGGTACAGAAACCTTTGTTTGCAATTACAGCGATCATACGTCTGCTGTAGTTCTTGACCAGGTTTGCACACACTACAGCAGGGATTTTGAAACATAGTACCCGGGGAAAAACCAGCTAGGCAAAACAATCCCACACAAAGACATGGGGGGAACAAGACAAAACAAATGGAACAAGGAAAAATGGAGTGGCGATGGCTAGAAGGCCGATGACGTCGACCGCCGAACGCCGCCCGAACAAGGAGGGAAGCCGACTTCGGCGGAAGTCGTGACAACAGCTTTGCACACTCTTGGCATTCTCTCAACCAACTTCATGGGGTAGTCAGCTGGAATGATTTTCCATTAACAGGTGTGCCTACTTAAACGTACATTTGTGGAATTTCTTTCCTTCTTAATACGTTTGAGCCAATCAGTTGTGTTTTTGTGTGTCTTTTGGTAAAAGAAAAAGTCCACATTATGGCAAGAACAGCTCAAATAAGCACAGAGAAACAATAGTCTATAATTACTTTAAGAATTTAAAGTCAGTCAATCCTGAACATTTCAAGAACTTTGAAAGTTTCTTCAAGTGCAGTCGCAAAAACCATCAAGTGCTAGGATGTAACTGGCTCTCATGAGGAACGCCACAGGAAAGGAAGACCCAGAGTTACCTCTGCTGCAGAGGATAAGTTCATTAGAGTTAACTGCACCTTAGATTGCAGCCCAAATAAATGCTTCACAGAGATCAAGTAACAGACACTTCTCAACATCAACTGTTCAGAGGAGACTGCGTGAATCGGGCCTTCATGGTTGAATTGCTGCAAGTAAACCACTACTAAAGGACACCAATAAGAATACGAGACTTGTTTTGGCCAAGAAACACGAGCAATGGACATAAGACCAATGAAAATCTGTCCTTTGGTCTGATGAGTCCAAATTTGAGATTTGTGAGACGGAGAGTAGGTGAAGGGATAATGTTCGTATGTGTGGTTCCCACTGTGAAGCATGGAGGAGGAGATGTTATGGTGTGGGGGTGCTTTTCTGGTGACACTGTCTGTGATTTATTTAGAATTCAAGGCACACTTAACCAGCATGGCTACCACAGAATTCTGCAACGATACGCCATCCCGTCTGGTTTGTGCTTCGTGAGACTATCATTTGTTTTTCAACAGGACAACGACCCAACACACCTCCATGCTGTATAAGGGCTATTTGACCAGGAATGAGAGTGATGGAGTGCTGCATCAGAAGACCTTGCCTCCACAATCACCCGATCTCAACCCAATTGAGGTTTGGGTTTGTGATGTTTTGGACTGCAGAGTGGAAGAAAAGCAGCTCAGCATATGTGTGGACTCCTTCAAGACTGTTGGAAAAGCATTCCTCATGAAGCTGGTTGAGAGAATGCCAAGAGTGTGCAAAGCTGTCATCAATCTAAAATGTATTTAAATTTGTTTAACACGTTTTTGGTTACTACATTATTCCATATGTGTTATTTCGTTGTTTTGATGTCTTCACTATTATTCTACAAAGTAAAAAATAGTTAAAATAAATAAAAACCCTTGAATGAGTAGGTGTGTCCAACCTTCTGACTGGTACTGTATAAAAACATAGATTTACAGCAGTGTAACTTATCTGTGAATAAAATCTATAGTAGATAGCCAGATAAAGTGAGATTGTTATACTTCTACGGCCTAGTGAAGTTACTCCTTTCATCAGCTGTAGTTAGTCTCTATCCAGAGCAGTCAGACTGCAGACAGTGCACTGAAGGACAGCCCTGCTCCAACCCCAGCAGCCCAGGGCTCATTCCTTCTTTACACAAGAGCTCTTTGTGCCCTGTCTTTGCACTCACTGAGAACGACAGCGTCTGGGAGGTCTACAAGTGCCCCTTCAACATCACACTCACTAAAAATACTGAGCCCTCACCGCATGGCTTAAATAACCTGTGTGTGCTTAGGCTCCCCTTTGGAGGACATGCTGACGGTGGAAAACAGACTACTGCTTTGGGCTGGTTGCTGGTTGGTCAAACACAGACTGCTGTTACAGTAGGGTTCGGTCTATGCTGCCTGGTCTGTTTAAGGCTTTTCCATCTCTGGCTCCTGAAATGATGACTGACCTGATACAGGGGTCACTCCTGATTTGAGACAAACATTTGGACACATCCAGGACTTTGAAAGACCCGTTGAAAGCGATCCAGTTGTCCGGTTAGATATCCCAAACACTTGGTGAATCCCTCCCTCTCTCTCTGTTCCCCTGTGTCCTAATAAACTGCCCCATTTCAGCCCTTATGTCAACCTCTGCCATCACTGCTCAGCAACCACTCCAATGACAGTAACTGGGGATAGTTATCCATTTGGGTGAGCTAAAATGCAATTATTTTTGGAACAACAACCGCACAGCCATTAGAGTTTTATGGGAGACAAGGGTGGTCAGGGGTGATGCTTGGCATGCAGAGAGAATTTTAGCCCTAGCTAGCATCCTCTTCGGTTGACAGGTCAAAGGTTAACCACCCAGAAGATGATTCCCCCTCACAGCAGCATGTCTCTTCATGCTCTACACCATCCCTTCCCCGGACCATCAACCATTATTTGTTTATTTACTTTTATGCTGTTAACATTGAGTTGTGCAAATACACCGGCTTATGCTTCCTGAGTTTGACGTAGTGTTGTACTATTACTATCACCACAGTCCTCTGTGATACCAAACGCTGCTACACTGTACACATGTATCTTTCCCCTTTGTTGCTTTTCAATAGCCTCATTATATCCCTATACAGAAAACAGCTTGGCAATTTTATTGTATGACTGAAATTAATCTTAATTTGCAGTTCTTTTCAAATAGATAGTGATGTGTTTCTGTTATAATTTCTGTTTATATAGGGTGCATCTTAGCATAATGCATGTTTTAGTGCAATTTTTGTACGTTCTTACTAGGCTCTTACACATAAAAGGCCTGGCCTGAATATAACAGTCATGTGTTGCACATTAAATAGAATGTTTCCTTTTAGGCAAGTCATGAGTTTGGGGGTGGTTCTGCCTTTTGTCTGAAAATCACTGTGTGACTGCATTCTATGCTGAACTACCAAAATAATTAAAACAAAACAATAATAAAACAAAATAAAACAATTATTACAACAACATTTTTTTTAAAGGGCTCATGATTTTAGCTTTTATTGGAGGTTTTCAAAAAATGAAGGTTTACCACTGAGAGATATTAGCTAGAAGAGAGTAGTGTGTTAACAGTCGCATACCACTATTGATTAACAATAAAGTTGAGCAGATTATACACTTAGTGAGGTCATCCCATTGATCTACTATATCCCCCAGTGTGACTAGATTATACATTTAGTGAGGTCATCCCATTGGTCTACTATATCCCCCAGTGTGACTAGATTATACATTTAGAGAGGTCATCCCATTGGTCTACTATATCCCCCAGTGTGACTAGATTATACATTTAGTGAGGTCATCCCATTGGTCTACTATATCCCCCAGTGTGACTAGATTATACATTTAGAGAGGTCATCCCATTGGTCTACTATATCCCCCAGTGTGACTAGATTATACATTTAGTGAGGTCATCCCATTGGTCTACTATATCCCCCAGTGTGACTAGATTATACATTTAGAGAGGTCATCCCATTGGTCTACTATATCCCCCAGTGTGACTAGATTATACATTTAGTGAGGTCATCCCATTGGTCTACTATATCCCCCAGTGTGACTAGATTATACATTTAGTGAGGTCATCCCATTGGTCTACTATATCCCCCAGTGTGACTAGATTATACATTTAGAGAGGTCATCCCATTGGTCTACTATATCCCCCAGTGTGACTAGATTATACATTTAGTGAGGTCATCCCATTGGTCTACTATATCCCCCAGTGTGACTAGATTATACACTTAGTGAGGTCATCCCATTGGTCTACTATATCCCCCAGTGTGACTAGATTATACATTTAGTGAGGTCATCCCATTGGTCTACTATATCCCCCAGTGTGACTAGATTATACACTTAGTGAGGTCATCCCATTGGTCTACTATATCCCCCAGTGTGACTAGATTATACATTTAGAGAGGTCATCCCATTGGTCTACTATATCCCCCAGTGTGACTAGATTATACATTTAGAGAGAACATCCCATTGGTCTACTATATCCCCCAGTGTGACTAGATTATACATTTAGAGAGGTCATCCCATTGGTCTACTATATCCCCCAGTGTGACTAGATTATACATTTAGAGAGGTCATCCCATTGGTCTACTATATCCCCCAGTGTGACTAGATTATACATTTAGTGAGGTCATCCCATTGGTCTACTATATCCCCCAGTGTGACTAGATTATACATTTAGTGAGGTCATCTCATTGGTCTACTATATCCCCCAGTGTGACTAGATAATACATTTAGAGAGGTCATCCCATTGGTCTACTATATCCCCCAGTGTGACTAGATTATACATTTAGAGAGGTCATCCCATTGGTCTACTATATCCCCCAGTGTGACTAGATTATACATTTAGAGAGGTCATCTCATTGTTCTACTATATCCCCCAGTGTGACTAGATTATACATTTAGTGACGTCATCCCATTGGTCTACTATATCCCCCAGTGTGACTAGATTATACATTTAGTGACGTCATCCCATTGGTCTACTATATACCCCAGTGTGACTAGATTATACATTTAGAGAGGTCATCCCATTGGTCTACTATATCCCCCAGTGTGACTAGATTATACATTTAGAGAGGTCATCCCATTGGTCTACTATATCCCCCAGTGTGACTAGATTATACATTTAGAGAGGTCATCCCATTGGTCTACTATATCCCCCAGTGTGACTAGATTATACATTTAGAGAGGTCATCCCATTGGTCTACTATATCCCCCAGTGTGACTAGATAATACATTTAGTGACGTCATCCCATTGGTCTACTATATCCCCCAGTGTGACTAGATTATACATTTAGAGAGGTCATCCCATTGGTCTACTATATCCCCCAGTGTGACTAGATTATACATTTAGAGAGGTCATCCCATTGGTCTACTATATCCCCCAGTGTGACTAGATTATACATTTAGAGAGGTCATCCCATTGGTCTACTATATCCCCCAGTGTGACTAGATAATACATTTAGTGACGTCATCCCATTGGTCTACTATATCCCCCAGTGTGACTAGATTATACATTTAGAGAGGTCATCCCATTGGTCTACTATATCCCCCAGTGTGACTAGATTATACATTTAGAGAGGTCATCCCATTGGTCTACTATATCCCCCAGTGTGACTAGATAATACATTTAGTGACGTCATCCCATTGGTCTACTATATCCCCCAGTGTGACTAGATTATAAACTACTGTCTTTTTATACTGACAGACAGAAGCGCCCAGTCTATCCACTTTGGGGGGGACCAACAACCTAAACAAGGTATCTATTATCTATAGATCCACACTAAGAATGCTTGTTTTAATCACTTGTTTAATACATGTTAATACACCAACTGTGCCCTCTTAAAGATGGATTTCTGAACGTGCTTTGTACAGGATTATAGTTTAATATAGTTTGTAAGGTTTGTATTAGACTCAGAGAGGGGCTACTTACTTTTTCATTTTCCTGAGTTGCTTTTAATGTACAGCCTAATCGTCTTGCTCACTAAGGCATGATTTCACCCTTTTCTATGTACGCACGCACGCACACGCACGCACGCACGCACGCACACACACACACACACACACACACACACACACACACACACACACCTCTCTTTCACACACACTGCCTGCAGAGTTCCTGTCTGTCTGTAATTAGGTGTATCTCTGATGACCTGCTGCTCTCTGTCAGTTGTCAGAGTAGTGGGGAATGATAACCTTGGGGAGAGGACTAGAGGCTGTAACTAACTATACATCTCACCGTCTCTCCTCTATCACTCTCTCTGTCTCTGTCAATGTAGACAAACAAAGGTGACGCCCTGGCCAACCGGGTGCAGAACACTCTGGGGAACTACGATGAGATGAAGGAGCTCCTTACCAGCCACTCCAACCAGAGCCACCTGGTGGGCATCCCCAAGAACTTTGTTCCCCAGACCCCTGGCCCCATGGAGAAGCAAGACCAGCCCAGCTTCTTAACCAAGGGAGGCCACAGGGGGAACAACAGGGTGGGCACAGGGAACCATACCACCTCCATGCCCCCTCCTCCCTCCTCTTCTTCTCTGACCAGCTCCATCCTGCTGCACGGCCATCAGAGCTCCAAGAAGTCCTGGTCCTCTGACTGGTCCCGGGGAGCCCACTGCAGCACCCAGGGGGTGGGAGGCCAGGGGGTTGGGGGCCAGGGGGTCCATGGGGTGGGGGGTCTGGGGGTCCAGGGGGTGGGGGGCCCATCCTGCAGCAGGGGGAAACACTCCTTCACCCACGAGCAGCAGCAGCAGCCCCAAATACACGAGGAGCTGCTCATCTCACAGGGCGAGGTAGTGGACCACAGGGGAGACTCCAGCAGCAGCCCCTCCTCCTCCACCTCCACTCTCTCCAGGAGGCACGGGGGCGGGCAGCAGCAGGCCCCTAAGGCCCCGTCGGCGGCCGAGCATGGCAGCTACAAGGACAGCAACACTCATGTTAAGTCTCCCCTGGAGCAGGAGCCGGGCTCCCACGGGGCCAGTTCCCCAGTGGCCTCTACCTCCTTGCTGCCCAGTGGCCTCTCCACGCCCACCTTCCCGCAGGGTCTGCACGTCAAGCCCAGCGCCGTTCAGCAGCAGAAGCCTACGGCCTACGTGCGGCCTATGGACGGCCAGGACCAGATGCCCCTGGACTCCCCGGAGCTCAAGCCTCCTCTGGAGGTGGTGGACGTGGGCTACAGCAACCCAGCTTTTGGCAGCACCACCACCAGCTCCAAGAGCAAGCTGCCCAAGCTGACCCTGACACAGACTGGGGAGGTAGGGACCTGCATGATTCCCATGACACTACAGTACACACACACTGGCTTGGAGACAGACATTAAGTGCTGGGGAAAGGCCATTTGTTCTGTGTTAGATCGGCTGGCAGTAGGAAGGGGAAACAGGTTCAGCCAGATAAGATTGGTCTGTGACTTTCCCTCTGTTTTTCATTGAGTCCTGGCAGAGACTGAGCTTGACATAGTGGAGAGGCCTCATTAATAATCAGCCGTTGATTTTTCCTCCTCTGGCGGGCAGGGCTTCTGCTCCTGAACCCAGCCAGCTGAGGGGCCACAGGGTTAAGGGGCCTTCCTTCCTATTATCTAGTTCACCATACATACATACATACACACACACGCACACACACACACACACACACAGACATACACACACACACACACACCCACGCACACACAATCCCTTACTATGAAATATTCATCTCCGAAAATAAATCACTCCTGATTAATAGCCATTTTAATTCACATGGGCTTGTTTCACTTATTCATGTAACCAGTTCTGACATCTTAAAGTAATAGTTTTTTTTTGTTTTAGCCTACAGATTTTGGCTTGTTTCCTCCCACAATATTGTAGTTATTTGGCCTGTCATGTATACAAGCAGCATATGATGAATGCAGTACAGGACAGATGATGAATGGTTATTATTTTGGAACAGTTCAGGACAGATGATGAATGGTTATTATTTTGGAACAGTTCATGACAGATGATGAATGGTTATTATTTCAGAACAGTTTAGGACAGATGATGAATGGTTATTATTTCAGAACAGTTCAGGACAGATGATGAATGGTTATTATTTCAGAACAGTTCAGGACAGATGATGAATGGTTATTATTTCAGAACAGTTCAGGACAGATGATGAATGGTTATTATTTCAGAACAGTTCAGGACAGATGATGAATGGTTATTATTTTGGAACAGTTCAGGACAGATGATGAATGGTTATTATTTTGGAACAGTTCAGGACAGATGATGAATGGTTATTATTTTGGAACAGTTAAGGACAGATGATGAATAGTTATTATTTCAAAACAGTTCAGGACAGATGATGAATGGTTATTATTTCAGAACAGTTCAGGACAGATGATGAATGGTTATTATTTCAAAACAGTTCAGGACAGATGATGAATGGTTATTATTTCAGAACAGTTAAGGACAGATGATGAATGGTTATTATTTCAGAACAGTTCAGGACAGATGATGAATGGTTATTGATTCGAAACAGTTCAGGACAGATGATGAATGGTTATTATTTCAGAACAGTTCAGGACAGATGATGAATAGTTATTATTTCAAAACAGTTCAGGACAGATGATGAATGGTTATTATTTCAGAACAGTTCAGGACAGATGATGAATGGTTATTATTTCAGAACAGTTCAGGACAGATGATGAATGGTTATTATTTCAGAACAGTTCAGGACATATGATGAATGGTTATTATTTCAGAACAGTTCAGGACAGATGATGAATGGTTATTATTTCAGAACAGTTAAGGACAGATGATGAATGGTTATTATTTCAGAACAGTTCTGGACAGATGATGAATGGTTATTATTTCAGAACAGTTCTGGACAGATGATGAATGGTTATTATTTCAGAACAGTTCAGGACAGATGATGAATGGTTATTGATTCGAAACAGTTCAGGACAGATGATGAATGGTTATTATTTCAGAACAGTTCAGGACAGATGATGAATGGTTATTATTTCGGGAACAGTTCAGGACAGATGATGAATAGTTATTATTTCGGGAACAGTTCAGGACAGATGATGAATAGTTATTATTTCGGGAACAGTTCTGGACAGATGATGAATGGTTATTATTTCAGAACAGTTCAGGACAGATGATGAATGGTTATTATTTCAGAACAGTTCAGGACAGATGATGAATGGTTATTATTTCGGGAACAGTTCTGGACAGATTATGAATGGTTATTATTTCAGAACAGTTCTGGACAGATGATGAATGGTTATTATTTCAGAACAGTTCAGGACAGATGATGAATGGTTATTATTTCAGAACAGTTCAGGACAGATATTGAATGGTTATTATTTCAGAACAGTTCTGGACAGATGATGAATGGTTATTATTTCAGAACAGTTCTGGACAGATGATGAATGGTTATTATTTCAGAACAGTTCAGGACAGATGATGAATGGTTATTATTTCGGGAACAGTTCAGGACAGATGATGAATAGTTATTATTTCGGGAACAGTTCAGGACAGATGATGAATAGTTATTATTTCGGGAACAGTTCTTGACAGATGATGAATGGTTATTATTTCAGAACAGTTCAGGACAGATGATGAATGGTTATTATTTCAGAACAGTTCAGGACAGATGATGAATGGTTATTATTTCGGGAACAGTTCTGGACAGATTATGAATGGTTATTATTTCAGAACAGTTCAGGACAGATGATGAATGGTTATTATTTCAGAACAGTTAAGGACAGATGATGAATGGTTATTATTTCAGAACAGTTCTGGACAGATGATGAACGGTTATTATTTCAGAACAGTTCAGGACAGATGATGAATGGTTATTATTTCAGAACAGTTCAGGACAGATGATGAATGGTTATTATTTCAGAACAGTTCTGGACAGATGATGAATGGTTATTATTTCAGAACAGTTCAGGACAGATGATGAATGGTTATTATTTCGGGAACAGTTCAGGACAGATGATGAATAGTTATTATTTCGGGAACAGTTCAGGACAGATGATGAATAGTTATTATTTCGGGAACAGTTCTGGACAGATGATGAATGGTTATTATTTCAGAACAGTTCAGGACAGATGATGAATGGTTATTATTTCAGAACAGTTCAGGACAGATGATGAATGGTTATTATTTCGGGAACAGTTCTGGACAGATTATGAATGGTTATTATTTCAGAACAGTTCAGGACAGATGATGAATGGTTATTATTTCAGAACAGTTCAGGACAGATGATGAATGGTTATTGATTCGAAACAGTTCAGGACAGATGATGAATGGTTATTATTTCAGAACAGTTCAGGACAGATGATGAATAGTTATTATTTCAAAACAGTTCAGGACAGATGATGAATGGTTATTATTTCAGAACAGTTCTGGACAGATTATGAATGGTTATTATTTCAGAACAGTTCTGGACAGATGATGAACGGTTATTATTTCAGAACAGTTCAGGACAGATGATGAATGGTTATTATTTCAGAACAGTTCAGGACAGATGATGAATGGTTATTATTTCGGGAACAGTTCAGGACAGATGATGAATAGTTATTATTTCGGGAACAGTTCAGGACAGATGATGAATAGTTATTATTTCGGGAACAGTTCTGGACAGATGATGAATGGTTATTATTTCAGAACAGTTCAGGACAGATGATGAATGGTTATTATTTCGGGAACAGTTCTGGACAGATTATGAATGGTTATTATTTCAGAACAGTTCTGGACAGATGATGAACGGTTATTATTTCAGAACAGTTCAGGACAGATGATGAATGGTTATTATTTCAGAACAGTTCAGGACAGATGATGAATGGTTATTATTTCAGAACAGTTCTGGACAGATGATGAATGGTTATTATTTCAGAACAGTTCAGGACAGATGATGAATGGTTATTATTTCGGGAACAGTTCAGGACAGATGATGAATAGTTATTATTTCGGGAACAGTTCAGGACAGATGATGAATGGTTATTATTTCAGAACAGTTAAGGACAGATGATGAATGGTTATTATTTCAGAACAGTTCTGGACAGATGATGAATGGTTATTATTTCAGAACAGTTCTGGACAGATGATGAATGGTTATTATTTCAGAACAGTTCAGGACAGATGATGAATGGTTATTGATTCGAAACAGTTCAGGACAGATGATGAATGGTTATTATTTCAGAACAGTTCAGGACAGATGATGAATGGTTATTATTTCGGGAACAGTTCAGGACAGATGATGAATAGTTATTATTTCGGGAACAGTTCAGGACAGATGATGAATAGTTATTATTTCGGGAACAGTTCTGGACAGATGATGAATGGTTATTATTTCAGAACAGTTCAGGACAGATGATGAATGGTTATTATTTCAGAACAGTTCAGGACAGATGATGAATGGTTATTATTTCGGGAACAGTTCTGGACAGATTATGAATGGTTATTATTTCAGAACAGTTCTGGACAGATGATGAACGGTTATTATTTCAGAACAGTTCAGGACAGATGATGAATGGTTATTATTTCAGAACAGTTCAGGACAGATGATGAATGGTTATTATTTCAGAACAGTTCTGGACAGATGATGAATGGTTATTATTTCAGAACAGTTCAGGACAGATGATGAATGGTTATTATTTCGGGAACAGTTCAGGACAGATGATGAATAGTTATTATTTCGGGAACAGTTCAGGACAGATGATGAATAGTTATTATTTCGGGAACAGTTCTGGACAGATGATGAATGGTTATTATTTCAGAACAGTTCAGGACAGATGATGAATGGTTATTATTTCAGAACAGTTCAGGACAGATGATGAATGGTTATTATTTCGGGAACAGTTCTGGACAGATTATGAATGGTTATTATTTCAGAACAGTTCAGGACAGATGATGAATGGTTATTATTTCGGGAACAGTTCTGGACACTGTAAAGTAACACTTGTCTGTAATTGCTGGAGGTTCAGGCAGAGTCTTGTTTGATTAGCATCAACAATACATGTATCTCTCCTTGTAGCCTCTTGGCCTTGACACAGTCAGACCATTTTAGTCTGAAGTCAGTTGTGATCTGATGGCTTGTCATGTCACTCCATTTGTGTGTTAGCAACACAAGCAGGGCTGAGAGTCTATTGTTGTGACGGCTTTAGCCTCAACTGTTTATCTTGTACTAATGTTGGAAGGCAAGAGAGGTTAATTTTAATGCCGGGGGCATTTATATCCGCTCTCAGCCAGTTGCGTGCTGGAGGATATGTTTGAACCAGACAAAATGGAAGCTTTGCAGGTTAACATGATAGCCATCCTAATGTATTCTCACCTGAGGTCACTCACTCATTATTTTAGAAAACTCTTTCCACCTGATTAGAATCCACTACATTTAATCCTGAACATAATTAGCCAAGAAGCACACTCTCTCCCTCTCCATTTAGAACAGCGCATGGGAAGAAAATAGCTACGTGGGAATGATCCAATGTTAAATATTCAAACACAATTTGTCCCTTACCATTATAAGCCCAGACAGTCCAAAATGAGAGTGGGTGCTAATTTAGTATACATTGGGGCACCTGGTGGTATATTATAGATCCTCAAAGATGTTGACAGAGGAGGCCATGGCTAAGACTAAGGCTGGAAGAATGAAGGTCTTCATGGAGCCTCAGAACTAAGAAAGACCTCACCCACTCTGCTCACCAGTAATGAGGATTAATTTACCTCAATTATTCAATTAGGTCATTCATTTCAACCAAATTCATGTTTTTCAAAGTATTTGAATAATTTGTTCAAAAGTATTTGTTTGGTGACCAAGTGAACAGTGAAGCAACTGCACATGCTGTTCTTTGTGAAATTGGACTTCATTTCTCCTGTTCCTACTCTTTACCAATCAATCCCCTGTAGCCTCTGGCCTCGCTCCTTCCCCAGATCCTATCTGTGGCCAGCCTCACTAATTGAGCCACCATAAAGGGGTGGTAGATAGCATAGTGGTTAGCGTGCTGGGCCACTAAACGAAAGGTTGCTGGATCGAATCCCCGAGCAGACAAGGTAAAAATATGTTCCCTGGTAGGCAGTTGTTGTAAATAGTAACTTTTTCTTAACTAACTTGCCTAGTTAAATAAAGAATATGACATGTGGGAGGCCAGGCAATACACTCCAACAAAGAACTATGTTTGTAGTACTCTTCCTGGTACAGGAGGATGCTGGGAGGGTTTGAAATACAGTGTCTTCTGTGAGACTTACTCATCTATGCACCATATCCCAATATAGCTAACCAGGAAATAAGTAGATAAGCAACAATAAACAAGACTGACATATGATTTAACAGGTTGACACACGGGCAGCCAACCAGATGTTCGCTTCTTTTAATAGTGTAGTCGAAGGCGATTCCCCGCTCCAAACTGCGGTATCTTGAATCTTGGAAGCATATGGCGCAGTTACACCATACAATTAACCATATAGCCGGACTGATGACCTAGGGGATTTGTAGAGCTGCTCGTCGTGCCCTGGATGCAGCCAGCTCAGAGGAAAATGGAGATGGATGTTGTTATTGGAGCGGGAAGGGAAGCAGGGTTGGGAGGGGATGAGAGAGACCCCCTGTAGAGCAGAGCGGGGCCCAGCTGGGGAAAGAAGATGGGGGGGCGGAGGGGGTAGAGATGAGCGCCATCTCCACTCGCTCACTGACAGATGAGTCACTGGGTAAGCGACGGGGAGGAAGAGAAAGATGGAGATAAAAAGGGAGCAAGAGAGAGTGACTGAAATTGAGAGACACGCAGAGTTAGTCAGAGCGAGACAGGCAGACTGAAATAGCATGGGAAGGGGGTAGAGAGAGAGAGAGAGAGAGAGAGAGAGAGAGAGAGAGAGAGAGAGAGAGAGAGAGAGAGAGAGAGAGAGAGAGAGAGAGAAACATCTCTCATGAGAAGAGAAAACATCTTCAAGGACATTGATTTGATTTTGCTTGGCTTTGGTTTATTAAAAGGAGTAGATTCTGTTGAGCTTCCTGTTTGGCTGTTGTTTTGGCTACGTATTATTCTGAGTTTTTTTTACCCATTTTTCTCAACAAAGCGTAGAATAACTAAAGCCTGTGAAATCCTCCCAGGCTGCGTTCTTTCTGATGTTTTCAAGGTCCCACCTGGATAGCCCGTGTTTTAGTGTATGTGGAAATATGGATACTCTTGGTAATTACTCTCCCGCTCATGGCCGTGTGCTAGAGCCCATCCCTAACACTACACAACCCGTTGTTGTTGTTTTAAAGCTTAATTAGATGATCTTATCCTCCATCTAACAACCTCCTCTTCTTCCTTTACAAGCCCAACCCTCTGAAAAGAGAAGAGAGATATCACTGTTCATCCCCCTTTTAAATCAAACGGGTGTGGAAGAGGATACTTGTTCCCCTTCACGGGCATGAAATGTTCCTCTCATCCTCAGCTCTGCTACTGGAAAAACTATTTTGACAGGTTGAGTGTCTACTCCCAGAGTGATAAGGGTGTGCTAAATGGCTTTGGAAGCATCCTGTTATCACTGAGGCTATTGATTAGTGGATTAGCTGCATTCACTGCAAAGTCAGAAAGGGCCTGGCCAGCCTCTGTGTCATAGAGGAGTATGAAACATTGACAAGCAGATAACACCAATTGATCCCTCCTAAAAACAGTTATTGCACCAGGCATTACAAAGGCTTTATAGATGGAATAACCTTATTGCTAGCCCCGCTAAGCAGAAGATTTGAGGAGACAATGAGAGGTGAAGGAGGTGCTCCTATTGATGGTTATGGAAGAGATAGAGAATAATTAACATTTTTTATACAGTGAGGATTTGTTGTTCTTTTTTTCTCAAAGCCCATGAGACATTCCATATTTCTGGAGTGGTATAAGCCTTGAGGCTTAAATATTCAGCTTACCTGAGTGGACTTAAGCACGTTGAAAAGTCTGAATTGTGTGTATTGATAATAGTGAAAAAGAAGAGGCATATTGTATAGACCTGTAATGTGTAACAAGTTGCTGGTGGTCTAGTTTAGAGCATCATGATGTAATGACTATGAGTTTATAGGGGCTGTGAATCAGAGGAGGAGTCTGTTTCTCTATTGTCTGTCTGCCAGCCACCCATCAGACTCCAGACTTCTGTCTGTCAGCCACCCATCAGACTCCAGCTCCTGTCTGTCAGCCAGCCACCCATCAGACTCCAGACTTCTGTCTGTCAGCCAGCCACCCATCAGACTCCAGCTCCTGTCTGTCTGCCAGCCACCCATCAGACTCCAGACTCCTGTCTGTCAGCCAGCCACCCATCAGACTCATCAGATAGACTGAGTGTGTGAGTGAGAGTGTACTGCATGGCCCTGTGAGAGACAGTGTGTGTACTACATGGCCCTGTGAGAGACAGTGTGTGTACTACATGGCCCTGTGAGAGACAGTGTGTGTACTACATGGCCCTGTGAGAGACAGTGTGTGTACTACATGGCCCTGTGAGAGACAGTGTGTGTACTGCATGGCCCTGTGAGAGACATTGTGTGTACTGCATGGCCCTGTGAGAGACAGTGTGTGTACTACATGGCCCTGTGAGAGACAGTGTGTGTACTGCATGGCCCTGTGAGAGACAGTGTGTATACTACATGGCCCTGTGAGAGACAGTGTGTGTACTGCATGGCCCTGTGAGAGACAGTGTGTGTACTGCATGGCCCTAGCCCTGTGTTTGGGCCCTTCATTTGTCTCATCCAGTATGCTACATGTGGGGCCTGGGATTCACTTTCATTACACTGATAATTGGAGAGTATTCATACAGGAGCAGATCTGTCCTCAGTTTAGACATGTTTCCTCTCCCATACCTGAGCCCAGAGCAGATCTGTCCTCAGTTTAGACATGTTTCCTCTCCCATAACTGAGCCCATAGCAGATCTGTCCTCAGTTTAGCCATGTTTCCTCTCCCATACCTGAGCCCAGAGCAGATCTGTCCTCAGTTTAGACATGTTTCCTCTCCCGTACCTGAGCCCAGAGCAGATCTGTCCTCAGTTTAGCCATGTTTCCTCTCCCATACCTGAGCCCAGAGCAGATCTGTCCTCAGTTTAGCCATGTTTCCTCTCCCATACCTGAGCCCAGAGCAGATCTGTCCTCAGTTTAAACGTTTCCTCTCCCATACCTGAGCCCAGAGCAGATCTGTCCTCAGTTTAGACATGTTTCCTCTCCCATAACTGAGCCCAGAGCAGATCTGTCCTCAGTTTAGACATGTTTCCTCTCCCATAACTGAGCCCATAGCAGATCTGTCCTCAGTTTAGCCATGTTTCCTCTCCCATACCTGAGCCCAGAGCAGATCTGTCCTCAGTTTAGACATGTTTCCTCTCCCATAACTGAGCCCAGAGCAGATCTGTCCTCAGTTTAGACATGTTTCCTCTCCCATAACTGAGCCCATAGCAGATCTGTCCTCAGTTTAGCCATGTTTCCTCTCCCATACCTGAGCCCAGAGCAGATCTGTCCTCAGTTTAGACATGTTTCCTCTCCCATACCTGAGCCCAGAGCAGATCTGTCCTCAGTTTAGACATGTTTCCTCTCCCATACCTGAGCCCAGAGCAGATCTGTCCTCAGTTTAGCCATGTTTCCTCTCCCATACCTGAGCCCAGAGCAGATCTGTCCTCAGTTTAGACATGTTTCCTCTCCCATACCTGAGCCCAGAGCAGATCTGTCCTCAGTTTAGACATGTTTCCTCTCCCATACCTGAGCCCAGAGCAGATCTGTCCTCAGTTTAGCCATGTTTCCTCTCCCATACCTGAGCCCAGAGCAGATCTGTCCTCAGTTTAGCCATGTTTCCTCTCCCATACCTGAGCCCAGAGCAGATCTGTCCTCAGTTTAGCCATGTTTCCTCTCCCATACCTGAGCCCAGAGCAGATCTGTCCTCAGTTTAAACATGTTTCCTCTCCCATACCTGAGCCCAGAGCAGATCTGTCCTCAGTTTAGCCATGTTTCCTCTCCCATACCTGAGCTCAAAGCAGATCTGTCCCCAGTTTAGACATGTTTCCTCTCCCATACCTGAGCCCAGAGCAGATCTGTCCTCAGTTTAGCCATGTTTCCTCTCCCACCCCGCCTGCACATGATAACATCCCCGATTGCTTTTAGAGAGCAGTAATACGTCACATTGCAGCCCGGTAGGGATTCTCTCATCAGAGCAAAAATGGAGACCACAAAAATGGTATTGAGATATTATTGAAATCACATTTTGGAATAATAATGGTATGTTTCAGAGGCAGTATTTTTAGACCTGTGTTTTGGGGACAGCCTTGTGTTATGGAAAGACTGGATCAGTAACTGGATGAGTCCTTTTCTCACACAGACAGTATGTCCCACGCTGACCAGCCCCTGGTATCATGAGGCAGAAATCTTTATCTCTCTTCTGTGGAAGCAGTCTTCCTCACCCTCTCCCTCCCTCGCTCGCTCGCCTACTCACTGGACAGACAGGAAGTCAGTAACAGGAACATTTGATTATGCAGTGATGCCAAGACTCACAGAGAGAGACAGAGAGAGAGAAGGGGGGATGAAGTTAAAGTGAGTTTCCCCGGAACCAGGCCTTTAACGAGAGACCCTGAGCCTTGAGCCTTGAGTCACCCTGCCTGGAATCACCCTGAGCCTTGAGTCACCCTGCCTGGAATCACCCTGCCTGGAGTCATTTGCCCCCTCCCTCCTTTGTCCCCTCCTAGTGTCCCCTCCTGAGGCTGTCACCACATATATTGGTCAGCTCACTCAATACAGGGTTTAGGTAGGTCAAATAAAATGCCTAACAAGGCTGTGACTAGAGCAATACATTCTATGTTATTTTAGCTCCATATTCAGTTATTTGTATGGATGATAATGAACCTAGTATAAGAGCATTTTGGATGTCATCAACATTTACTAGGAGCACTGTTTTCCCCCTCAACCAAATACACTTGCAGAACTTGCCACATTGCTTTTTACTTTAACATTTCAATCATAAAATACACACCGTGCTCACAAACTTTGTTTGCTTGGATTTGGCTTTGAAGTTGGGCTTTTGTGAAAGGGTAATGTTTATTTTTCTGTGTCATGGAAGAGGTGTTTACTTGGTGCTTATGCTTTGTTGAGTGAACCAGAGACGGACATCATCCTTACATGACAGTGTAATTGGAGATGGCAAGGAGGTATTTGTCACCACACAGTCAGCTGGTTGGCAGAGGAAAACAGAGAGGGAGAGAGAGGCTGTGGGCGAAGTGTTTGGAGAAACTGGGATTAAGGGGCTGTTGAGTGAGGAGAGAAGAGGGCCCGGTGAGCCTCCAGGAGTGATAGATGCCAGCTGTCCTCTCCCTTGATCTATACTGTTTACAGATCCAGTATATTTAGTTTGGGGCAACAGGGTTTTACTGTTATGTATCTCAATACCAGGCTGATCTTAGATCAGATTATAACTACTCTGAACTCTACTCAAGCATTGATATAGCCCCTTCCACCTGATCTTGAACTGACCAGAATCCAAAACATAACAGCCTTCATCCAGACATGGCAGATCAGCCTCCGTTGTGGTATATTATAACGCCTGTAAGCTTCATGCTAATGACTCTCTAATGTGACAAATTAGAACAGAAAGACAGAGGAGACGTTAAAAAACATATTTACATATAATAATTTATATAATTTATGGGAAGCCCAGGGCATCCGTAGGTGGGCCTGGTGAGAAGCAATGGAAATTGACAGCGCTGAGTGGTGGGTGAGAATTAGGTCACCCACTAGAGCTCACAGACACTTCCTGGTTCCTTACTCCACCGCGTTTTACCCAGTCATGCTTGATGGGTTCTTCCCATCCGCCTTTGTTTAAAATCACTTCAGATTTAATTTGACTTCATTAATGTGAGTCTTTGGTGCAAATGTACTGATCTAGTGGGTAATGTGCCTAATAAACATAAAGGATGTGCAATAACTCAGTCCCAGCAGACCCCTCACAAACAGGGAGGAGAGAAAGAAAGGGGAAAGCCGAGATGATTATCACAGTGGAAGAATGGATCTGATAAAAGAAACCTAGAGGTTGAAATGGGCTATTGTGCTTCTTATCCATACATTGTATGTCCTCTATATTCTTCTTCTTCTTCTTCAGACTTTGTTCACAGCTTAGTGTCTGAATCTGCCATGCTTTCAAATAATCTATATCTGATTTGTGTGTTCATTTTTACATACTATCTACACTAGCGGTCAAAGTTTGAGAACACCTACTCATTCCAGGATTTTTCTTTATTTGTACTATTTTCAACTTTGTAGAATAATAGTGAGACATCAAAACTATGAAATAACACATATGGAATCATATAGTAACCAAAAAAGTGTTAAATAAATCAAAATACGTATATTTTATATTTCAGATTCTTCAAATAGCTACCCTTTGCCTTGATGACAGCTTTGCACACGCTTGGCATTCTCTCAACCAGCTTCACCTGGAATGCTTTTTCAATCGTCTTGAAGGAGTTCCCACATATGCTGAGCACTTGTTGGCTGCTTTTCCTTCACTCTGCGCTCCCACTCATCCCAAACCATCTCAATTTGATTGAGGTCGGGAGATTGTGGGGACCAGGTCATCTGATGCAGCACTCCATCACTCTCCTTCTTGGTAAAATAGCCCTTACACAGCCTGGAGGTCTATTGGGTAATTGTCCTGTTTAAAAACAAGTGATAGTCCCACTGAGCACAAACCAGATGGGATGGCATATCGCTGCAGAATGTTGTGGTAGCCATGCTGGTTAAGTGTGCCTTGAATTCTAAATAAATCACAGACAGTGTTACCAGCAAAGCACCCCCACACAATCACACCTCCTCCTCCATGCTTTATGGTGGGAAATACACATGCGGAGATCATCCAGTCACCCACACCGCATCTCACAAAGACATGGCAGTTGGAACCAAAAATCTCCAATATGGACTCCAGACCAAAGGACAAATTTACACCGGTCTAATGTCCATTGCTTGTGTTTCTTGGCCCAAGCAAGTCTCTTCTTCTTATTGGTGTCCTTTAGTAGTGGTTTCTTTGCAGCAATTCAACCATGAAGGCCTGATTCACACAGTCTCCTTTGAACAGTTGATGTTGAGAAGTGTCTGTTACTTGAACTCTGTGAAGCGTTTATTTGGGCTGCAATTTCAGAGGCTGGTAACTAATGAATTCATCCTCTGCAGGAGAGGTAACTCTGGGTCTTCCATTCCTGTGGCGGTCCTCATGAGAGCCAGTTTCATCATAGCTCCTGATGGTTTTTGCGACTGCACTTGAAGAAACTTTAAAAGTTCTTGAAATGTTCCGTATTGACTGACCTTCATGTCTTAAAGTAATGATAGACTGTTTTTTCTCTTTGCTTATTTTACCAAAAAATATTTATTTTTATATTTTACCAAATAGGGCTATCTTCTGTATATCAACCCTACCTTGTCACAACACAACTGATTGACTCAAATGCATTAAGAAGGAAAGAAATTCCACAAATTTACTTCAAGAAGGCACACCTGTTAATTGAAATGTATTCCAGGTGACTACCTCATGAAGCTGGTTGAGAGAATGCCAAGAGTGTTTAAAGCTGTCATCAAGGCAAAGGGTGGCTATTTGAAGAATCTCAAATATAAAATATATTTTGATTTGTTTAACACGTTTCTGTTTACTACATGATTCCATATCTGTTATTTCATAGTTTTGATGTCTTCACTATTATTCTACAATGTAGAAAATTAGTAAAAATAAAGAAAAACAGTTGAATAAGTCGGTGTTCTAAAACTTTTGACCGGTAGTGTAAATGTACAAAACCTCTCCAGGCTTTCTGTATGTATGACTCTATGTTGTATACCGAAAATTCAATAACAGCTTTATTTGATCGGAAAAGTAAATAGATCAACAGCATGATAGTAAGACGACTGTTGAATGATTCTCGAAGGGAGACTGAGAATAGATCAGTCCCTCTTTATCCTAAGGTCAAGACGCCATTTGGGTCTTTACGTGTCAAGATTGTAACTGTCAAGTAACACTATTTCACACGTCAAATGATCTTTTAATTTGAAACATCAAATAAATGTCTATTATGGAATGTTGTGTGCGCTGAATTTGCATGCGCAACCCAAGCTCCAGCACTACGATCAGAGGCACTGTCAAAGCTGTTAAATAAAAAAACAAGTCTGCAAACAAGCACACACCCCGGCCTCACAACAGCATTCGATAGTGTGTTAAGTTGTCATGATATCCTGAAGGGAGTTTCCTAGACAGCAGGATGTCTTTAACGATCCTCTGCTCTGCTCTGCTCTGAGAATGAACACTGGATTGAACCTGCTGGTCACAGACAGTCCACTCTTTGAGACCAAACAGCACTTGTTCACAGTCCACTCCAAAAGACCCAAGGCATCTGTTCATAGATGAGGCCAGGACTGAGAACAGTGTCTTCAGAAGGCCTCTTCTCAGCCATATCTCCAGAGATAATGAGCTCCGTTCCCACTGTGGAGCCACCTGGGCACCAGGCATGCCTTGTCCTCCAGAAGGACGGGAATCTGGGAGGAAAATGGCCGCCCCCTCAGACAGATCTTAATCAAGAAGGAGGTTCTCTTTCCTCAGACGTGTCACCCGCCCGGCCGACTGGATTTATCTACCCATCATGTCCGATTTAAAAAATGCTTTACAGCGAAAGCACAACATATGATTATGTTAGATCACCACCAAGTCAAAAAACACACAGCCATTTTTCAGCCAAAGATAGGAGTCACAAAACGCAGAAATAGAGATAAAATTAATCACTAACCTTTGATGATCTTCATCAGATGACACTCATAGGACTTCATGTTACACAATACATATATCTTTTGTTCGATAAAGTTAATATTTATATCTAAAAACCTCGGTTTACATTGGCACCATGTTCAGAAATGTCTCCAAAATATCCGGAGAAATTGCAGAGCCATGTCAAATAACATAAATACTCATCACAAACTTTGATGAAAGATACATGTTTTACATAGAATTAAAGATACACTTGTTCGTAATGCAACCGCTGTGTCAGATTTAAAAAAAAAACTTTACGGAAAAAGAAAACCATGCAATAATCTGAGACGGCGCTCAGAAAAAAAAAGAAATTCTCCGCCATGTTGGAGTCAACAGAAATCAGAAATTACATTATAAATATTCCCTTACCTATGATGATCTTCATCAGAATGCACTCCCAGGAATCCTAGTTCCACAATAAATTGTTGTTTTGTTCGATAATGACCATTATTTATGTCCAAGTAGCTACTTTTGTTAGCGCGTTCGGTAAACAATTCCAGAACTCTATATAGGGGCAACTCCAAAGGAGACGTTGTTAGGAGGCTTCCCCATTACAAGTAACAGCTGGGAGCATTTGCATAATACCCATCAGAAATCTTTTTCCCCTGGCTGCTTGTCAACCCAAGAGAAGAAAGAAACCCACAATAAAATGTATTTCATTAGTCCTGCCACTAGAATCGCAACATTTCTGCTGCTTCTTATTGAAAACCAACGTAGGACTACTTAATTTCTACTTAATTCCTACTCATCGATCAATATATTTTGATTGAGATTTAGTCGTCTCTAAATGCCAATATGATTTGAAGTGAGAGCACGACTCAGTTATTAAGTATGTATCTCTGTCTCTCTCTGTGTCTGTCTATGTTATTCATCTGAACTGTTGTCTCTCTCTGTGTGTCTGTCTATGTTATTCATCTGAACTGTCTGTCTGTCTGTCTGTCTGTCTGTCTGTCTGTCTGTCTGTCTGTCTGTCTGTCTGTCTGTGTTTTTCATCTGAACTGTTGTCTCTCTCTGTGTGTCTGTCTATGTTATTCATCTGAACTGTCTGTCTGTCTGTCTGTCTGTCTGTCTGTCTGTCTGTCTGTCTGTCTGTCTGTCTGTGTTATTCATCTGAACTGTTGTCTCTCTCTGTGTGTCTGTCTATGTTATTCATCTGAACTGTTGTCTCTCTCTGTGTGTCTGTCTATGTTATTCATCTGAACTGTTCTCTCTCTCTCTGTCTGTCTATGTTCTTCATCTGAACTGTTGTCTCTCTCTCTCTGTGTCTGTCTATGTTCTTCATCTGAACTGTTGTCTCTCTCTCTCTGTGTCTGTCTATGTTATTCATCTGAACTGTTCTCTCTCTGTGTGTCTGTCTATGTTATTCATCTGAACTGTTCTCTCTCTGTGTGTCTGTCTATGTTATTCATCTGAACTGTTGTCTCTCTCTCTGTGTCTGTCTATGTTTTTCATCTGAACTGTCTGTCTGTCTGTCTGTCTGTGTTTTTCATCTGAACTGTTGTCTCTGTCTGTCTGTCTGTCTGTCTGTCTGTCTGTCTGTCTGTCTGTCTGTCTGTCTGTCTGTCTGTCTGTCTGTTATTCATTTGAACTGTTGTCTCTCTCTCTCTGTATGTCTGTCTGTTATTCATCTGAACTGTTGTCTATCTCCGCATGCTGTCTGATCCTCATTATTTTCTCGCTTGTCTGAACATCTTTTCTCCTCCCTGGTTAAGACGAGCAGGAGTTTAAATGAGGACCTCTAAACTCAAATGGCAAATTACATCGGATTAAGTGTCACATTACCATTGCAACATTCAGTATCCAATTGATTATCATAGCATTAGGTCACACTCTTAGGGAATGGGAAGGAGTCAGTGGTTAACATTTAAATACGGAAATACATATGCTTCAAAAAGTATCTTTAGATCAGAGAATGGACGGTAGGAGATAAAGTTGGATGTTGATTCTCTTCGGTGAGGGAGTGGAAAGGTAGTTTCTGGTTACCAGGTTCGGAAGAGGTTGCCAGTTTGGGTAGAGGAATTTCTGCATCTCTTCCTCATGGCTCGGAGGTAATACTGCGTTGCAAAGCACAAATATGCACACAATGATCTAAGGGCTCATCAAATGCCCTCCACTCCTCCTCTCCTCCGCTCTCCTCCTCTCCCACTCACGCCACATGTTTTCTGTTAGCTTTAGCGCCTATAAATAGGGAACGATGGCAGCAGAACACAATTACACTGTGGATTTAGTGTGATGTCATTTCAGGGGAGCGTGATAAACATATGTTCTCTAGAGCCAGCCCATCCATTCCCCATGAGGACTGGAAGAGGTCACCCCACATGAACTATCTTACAGTACATATCGTAAGACCTCCGGTCATCAAGCCCTCTACACTCACCTCTGACCTGTAACTCACTCCCCTCCCTCTTCATCAATGTGTGGAATGATTGGTTGTCTTTTGAAATTAGATATTTTCTTGATTTCTTTGCCTTTTTGAATAGATAGATTCTAAGGACTATGAATTATCGTTAACACTGGAATGGATTGGATGTGACATGATATCCCAAAGCCAGTCAAATATTGCAACTATTACCTGCATGCTATCAAGGAAAAAGTGGCAAATACAGAACACATTTGAGGTTTAACATTACATTAAGCCGTTGGAAATCTGGGCTCAGTCAATTTAAGGCAACAGAAAACACTGAGTCCCGAATAGATTTTCCTCTCTCCACCATCCAAGCATGGTTTATGTCTGTTGCCTGGAAAAAGAAACGCTTTGTGGCTCCAGGCATTACAATACACAATGTGGCCTACTGGTAGGGCTTTAGTCATTCTAATTGATTTTAGATGCTCTGTGCTGTTGCTGAATATCTGTGGTGGCTTGTAATAAAACACCAACTGTGCAATTCTCCGAGTATGTTAAGCAGAGCATGACCAGATATGCAAATGTAGCACAGAATAGCCAAAGTGGAATTTGGAGTATCTGGCATCTAGTTTAGAACTCCATGCATGTATAATACAGAGGTGGGCTGACCGGAGATGAAACCCTATTTATCGGCTGGGAGAAATAGTTTGGTTTTAGGGAGAGAGAAGGAGAGTATAACACATAGATATGCATGGTGTGTACAGATGAATGACACAGGGGTTTGAAGGGTCTCCATGTGCTGAGGGTGAAGTCTTATGACTGGTAAATACCAAGGGTAGATCCTCCCTCAGCATTTACTGAGACAAGCCTATCCACTCCGCTTCTCCTACGTGTGTGTTCAGACTGACTTTCTCTGCAGTGTGTATTTGTGTGTGTATTTGTTTGTGTGCGCATGTGTGTGACTGTGTGCGTGTGTGTATGTGTGTACAGTACAGTAAGTACGTGTGTGTGTGTGTGTGTGTGTGTGTGTGTGTGTGTGTGTGTGTGTGTGTGTGTGTGTGTGTGTGTGTGTGTGTGTGTGTGTGTGTGTGTGTGTGTGTGTGCACAGTAAGTGTGTCTGTGGTTATTTCTTGGCCCAGCATAGTGAACCAACCCTGATCAGCCAGAGCAGTAAGCTGGTGTTGATGGTAAACTGGTGTTGATGACTCAAGGAAACTGGTGTTGATGACTCAGGTAAACTGCTGTTGATGGTTAACTGGTGTTGATGGTAATCTGATGTTGATGGTAAACTGGTATTGATGGTAAACTGCTGTTGATGACTCAGGTAAACTGGTGATGATGGTTAACTGATGATGATGGTAAACTGCTGTTGATGACTCAGGTAAACTGGTGTTGATGGTTAACTGATGATGATGGTAAACTGCTGTTGATGACTCAGGTAAACTGGTGTTGATGGTTAACTGATGATGATGGTAAACTGCTGTTGATGACTCAGGTAAACTGGTGTTGATGGTTAACTGATGATGATGGTAAACTGCTGTTGATGACTCAGGTAAACTGGTGTTGATGGTTAACTGATGATGATGGTAAACTGCTGTTGATGACTCAGGTAAACTGGTGTTGATGGTAAACTGGTGTTGACGGTAAACGACGGTGATGGTACACTGGTGTTGATGGTCTCCTGATGTTGATGGTAAACTGCTGTTGATGACTCAGGTAAACTGGTGTTGATGACTCAGGTAAACTGGTGTTGATAGTAACTGGTGTTGATAACTCATGTAAATTGTTGTTCAAATCAAATCAAATCACATTTTATTTGTCACATACACATGGTTAGCAGATGTTAATGTGAGTGTAGCGAAAATAATAAGTAATATCTAACAAGTAATCTAACCTAACAATTTCACAACAACTACCTTATACACACAATTGTAAAGGAATGAATAAGAATATGTACATAAAAATATATGAATGAGTGATGGCCGAACGGCATAGGCAAGATGCAGTAGATGGTATAGAGTACAGTATATACATATGAGATGAGTAATGTAGGGTATGTAAAGATTATATAAAGTGGCATTGTTTAAAGTGGCTAGTGATACATTTATTACATAAATTTTTCATTTTTTAAAGTGGCTAGAGTTGAGTCAGTATGTTGGCAGCAGCCACTCAATGTCAGTGATAGCTGTTTAACAGTCTGATGGCCTTGAGAAAGAAGCTGTTTTTCAGTCTCTCGGTCCCCGCTTTGATGCACCTGTACTGACCTCGCCTTCTGGATGATAGCGGGGTGAACAGGTAGTGACTCGGGTGGTTGTTGTCCTTGATGATCTTTTTGGCCTTCCTGTGACATCGGATGGTGTAGGTGTCCTGGAGGGCAGGTAGTTTGCCCCCGGTGATGCGTTGTGCAGACCTCACTACCCTCTGGAGAGCCTTACGGTTGTGGGCGGAGCAGTTGCCGTACCAGGCGGTGATACAACCAGACAGGATGCTCTCGATTGTGCATCTGTAAAAGTTTGTGAGTGTTTTTGATGACAAGCCAAATTTCTTCAGCCTCCTGAGGTTGAAGAGGCGCTGCTGCGCCTTCTTCACCACGCTGTCTGTGTGGGTGGACCATATCAGTTTGTCCGTGATGTGTACGCCGAGGAACTTAAAACTTTCCACCTTCTCCACTACTGTCCTGTCGATGTGGATTGGTGCTCCCTCTGCTGTTTCCTGAAGTCCATGATCATCTCCTTTGTTTTGTTGACATTGAGTGTGAGGTTATTTTCCTGACACCACTCTCCGAGGGCCCTCACCTCCTCCCTGTAGGCCATCTCGTCGTTGTTGGTAATCAAGCCTACCACTGTAGTGTCGTCTGCAAACTTGATGATTGAGTTGGAGGCGTGCATGGCCACGCAGTCATGGGTGAACAGGGAGTACAGGAGAGGGCTGAGAACGCACCCTTGTGGGGCCCCAGTGTTGAGGATCAGCAGGGTGGAGATGTTGTTACCTACCCTCACCACCTGGGGGTGGCCCGTCAGGAAGTCCAGGACCCAGTTGGACAGGGCGGGGTCGAGACCCAGGGTCTCGAGCTTAATGACGAGTTTGGAGGGTACTATGGTGTTAAATGCTGAGCTGTAGTCGATGAACAGCATTCTTACATAGGTATTCCTCTTGTCCAGATGGGTTAGGGCAGTGTGATTGCGATTGCGTCGTCTGTGGACCTATTGGGTCGGGAAGCAAATTGGAGTCAGTCTAGGGTGTCAGGTAGGGTGGAGGTGATATGGTCCTTGACTAGTTTCTCAAAGCACTTCATGATGACGGAAGTGAGTGCTACGGGGCGGTAGTCATTTAGCTCAGTTACCTTAGCTTTCTTGGGTACAGGAACAATGGTGGCCCTCTTGAAGCATGTGGGAACAGCAGACTGGGATAAGGATTGATTGAATATGTCCGTAAACACACCAGCCAGCTGGTCTGCGCATGCTCTGGGCCTGCAGCCCTGCGAGGGTTAACACTTTTAAATGTTTTACTCACGTTGGCTGCAGTGAAGAAGAGACCGCAAGTTTTGGTAGCGGGGCCGTGTCAGTGGCACTGTATTGTCCTCAAAGCGAGTAAAGAAGTTGTTTAGTTTGTCTGGGAGCAAGACATCGTGGTCCGCAACGGGGCTGTTTTTTCTTTTGTAGTCCGTAATTGACTGTAGACCCTGCTACATACCTCTCGTGTCTGAGCCGTTGAATTGCGACTCTACTTTGTCTCTATACTGACGCTTAGCTTGTTTGATTGCCTTGCGGTGGGAATAGCTACACTGTTTGTATTCGGGCATGTTTCCGGTCACCTTGCCCTGATTTAAAGCAGTGGTTCGCACTTTCAGTTTTGCGCAAATGCTGCCATCAATCCATCAATGTTGATGGTTAACTGATGTTGATGATTCAGGTAAACTGGTGTTGATGGTCTCCTGGTGTTGATGGTCTCCTGGTGTTGATGGTCTCCTGGTGTTGATGGTAAACTGGTCTGTTTATTGAGATTGAGAGTTTAGGGCCTGAGACAAATGTAAGACCTGATTGATAATGATTATTATTATTACCGGCTGCTACTCATGATTAAAAGGAAGCCATTTCCTGGCCCTGCCCTAGCCCTGTGCTGGCCCTGTCCTGGTCCAGCCCTGGCCTTGTCCTGGCCATGCTGATAGAAACACAAGCCGTTAGTCTGCTCTCGGGTAAGTTCACACCCCTCTGACCCCCTAAGTAGCTCTCCTCTCCACCCCAGCTTGCCTGCCTCTTTAAGACTTTCATGGGAGATTATTTAGTTGATCTTCAGCTATTGAGAAAATTCTCTGCTGGATTTTCTCAGAGTTTACACGGTTTGGGCTGTTTGCGTCAGTGCTTTACCACTTGGTTTATGGAAATCAGCATTGTGTTGGCTGAGGAAAGATCTATCAGGGAGGGAGAGATATTCATGAATGATACGATCTCTATGTTATTTCCTCCGCTCGTCGAATACATAGTTTGCTGTACTGTAACTCCTCCACCTCCTCCAGACACACTCGCACACAGAGAGACTCGGATCTCCTGGAGTGTGTGTGAGCATGGTGGTGTGAAATACTACACTGCTTGTGTGCAAACACAAATGGTAAAAATGAATGTGGTGGTTGCTAGCTGCACTGGGACCATGCTATGAAGGACTAACCTTTACTTCACTGATGGGATCAGGTGAGATATATTAGTCAGAGGTCACTTCCTAAGTGATCACTTCCTGGTATAACCTCACTTCCCTTGTAGTCTGACGCTGAGTCGTGTTAGTGTTTTGGAATTGTTCTAGTGAAATCTACAGTGATGCGTTACTGTGAGTCACTCTTACACATTGCTTTTTTGCATGATCAGCTGTTGTGTCATTAGCGATTCAAATGTGATTCACTCACATTTGGGTGAATTAGAAATAAAATAAAACATTTGAAATAAAGGAATGTTCAGCATGTCTTAGAATCTTCTACTGCTTTCACATAGGATTTATGGTATTTAGCCTGTAAAATTAATTGACAATCAGGCCATTTTTACCACATTATTGCCTGCATACAGCTTTTATACTTCCTGTGCACATGCCAGCATCCTTTAGAGGAGTAGTAGTAGTGGTGTTCAGATGTGGGTAGGCGTCTATTTTAGTATATCCATTGAGAATATACACCATAAAAAAGAAATCCATTATTTATTAGTGTAAACAGGTCCTAAGAAACATTATAAGACTAATAAAAATATTATTTCAAAATAATAAAATAGCATATTTGGAGTTTAATTAGGCCTTTGTTACAGGTATGTGCAGCCACACCTGTGCCATCCAAGTGAAATCAATCGTTTGTTATTTAGTTAATTAAACAAACAAGACACACCTACGTAATCACAGTCAACACATATATATATATATATATATATATTTATACTAAGAATATAATGAAATATACCTTACCTTCATCATGATACTGACAGAAAATAATAAGTCTATACTTGATTTAGGCTCTAATATTCCATGCTAAATGTTTCTGATCAGTGATAGATGAGACAACAAATAGATGAGCTATACATCTTCCAATTATTTGCCCGGCCAGAAACCAATTAAACAAATAGTCTCTTCCGACGGAGATTCAGTGAAACAAAATCACATTGATTGATTATCTGACAAGTCAGTGAAGTCACAGTCTTTTTGTCGGGAGTAGGGCTAGGCCAGTAAGCGACTGCAAGTTAACCAAATTTTAAATCAAATGAATTTATAAAGCCCTTTTTACATCAGCAGATATCACAAGGTGCCAATACAGAAACCCAGCCTAAAACCTAAACCCAGCCTAAAACCTAAACCCAGCCTAAAACCCCAAACAGCAAGCAATGCAGATGTAGACCAGCAAAATAATCCACCTGTTAAACTCTATACAATGCCTTCAGAAAGTATTCACACCCCTTGACTTTTTCCACATTTTGTTGTGTTACAGCTTGAATTTAAAATGGATTGAATCTCTTTTATTTGTCACTGGCCTACACACAATACCCCATAATGTCAAAGTGGAATTTTGTTGCTGAAATGTCTTGAGTCAATAAGTATTCAACCCCTTTGTTATTGCAAGCCTTACTAAGTAAAGATGTGTTTAACAAGTCACATAATAAGTTGCATGGACTCACTCTATGTGCAATAATAGTGTTTAACATGCTTTTGGAATGACTACCTCATCTCTGTACCCTACACTTTAAAAATAATTTAATTTCACCTTTATTTAACCTGGTAGGCCAGTTGAGAACAAGTTCTCATTTACAACTGCGACCTGGCCAAGATAAAACAAAGCAGTGTGACAAAAACAACAACACAGAGTTACACATAAACAAACGTACAGTCAATAACACAATAGAAAATAAAAATAGCAAAATCTATGTACAGTGTGTGAAAATATAGAAGAGTAGGGAGGTAAGCAATAACCATGCACTAGAGGTGAAAATAATAAAAATTTAGCATTAATACTGGAGTGATAGATGTGCAGATGATGATGTGCAAGTAGAGATGCTGGGGTGCAAAAGGGAAAGAGGGTAAGTAATAATATGGGGATGAGGTAGTTGGGTGTGCTATTTACAGATTGGCTGTGTACAGTGATTGGTAAACTGCTCTGACAGATTATTCTTAAAGTTAGAGAGGGAGCTATAAGACTCCAGCTTCAGAGATTTTTGCAAATCGTTCCAGTCATTGGCAGCAGATAACTGGAAGGAAAGGCAGCCAAAGGAAGTGTTGGCTTTGGGGATGACCAGTGCAATATACCTGCTGGAGCGCGTGATACGGGTGGGTGTTGCTATGGTGACCAGTGAGCTGAGATAAGGCGGGGCTTTACCTGGCAAAGAAGGGGTGGGTAGTATATGGGGCTTTGGTGACAAAATGGATGGCACTGTGATAGACTACATCCTGTTTGCTGAATAGAGTGTTGGGGATATTTTGTAAATGACATCGCCGACGTCAAAGATCGGTAGGATAGTCAGTTTTACGAGAGTCTGTTTGGCAGCATGAGTGAAGGAGGCTTTGTTGCGAAATTCTAGAGAGGTGGATCAGAGAATTACCAGCAGCAAGAGCGACATCATTGGTATATACAGAGAAAAGAGTCGGCCAAGAATTGAACCCTGTGGCACCCCCATAGAGACTGCCAGAGGTCCGGACAACAGGCCCTCTGATTTGACACACTGAACTCTATCTGAGATTTATCGGTGGTGACAGTTTTTCCTAGCCTCAGTGCAGTGGGCAGTGTCCCAAAACTTCTTCGGCTAGCCGGGAGATGGGCCAAGCTCGAGGCTAGCTCCAGGCTAACTGGTGCTTGCTTCGGGACAGAGACATTAGACAGGAGTAGCCACTCGGATAGCAGCTAGCTAGCTGAGATGATCTGGAGTAAAGGTTCAGAACTTGCGGTAGGAATCCGGAGATGTGGTAGAGAAAAAGCAGTCCGATATGCTCTGGGTTGATAACGCGCTGTGCAGACTGGCAAAAGCTGGCTGATGTCCGGGTTAACGGTGATGACCGCTAGCAGTGGCTAACTGACTACTAGCTAGTAACTAGTTTGCTGGCTAGCTTCTGCAGGGGGTTCTGGTTCTAAAGTATAAAAATAACAGATCCGTACCACATTGGATGAGGTGAGTTGCAGGAGAGTATGTTCAGTCGGTAGATGGAAATTTAGATAAAAATGTAAAAAATATATACAAAGAAAAACAATATATACGGGATGGGACAGGACAATTAAAACAGACATCCCACTGCTACGCCATCTCGGAACACATACAATTTTCTGTAAGGTTCCTCAGTCGAGCAGTACATTCCAAACACAGATTCAACCACAAAGATCAGGGAGGTTGTCCAATACCCTGCAAATATGAAAAAAATGCAGACAATGAATATTCCTTTGAGCATGGTAATGTTATTAATTACACTTTGGATGGTGTATCAATGCACCCAGTTGCAACACATATACAGGTGTCGTTCCTTGCTCAGTTACCGGAGCGGAAGGAAACCTTTCAGGTATTTCACCATGAGGCAGTGGTGACAGTCAAAACATTTACAGAGTTTAATGGTTGTTATAGGAGGAAACTGAGGTAGGATCAACAACATTGTAGTTACTCCACAATACTAACCTAATTGACAGAATGAGAAGAATGATGTACAACTTACAAATATTTCAAAACATACATCCTGTTTTGCAACAAGTCACTAAAGTAATACTGCAATGTATTAAAACAATTCACTTTTTGTCCTGAATACAAAGCGTTATGTTTGGGGAAAATCCTCCCCAAAATGTTGTTGTTAAGGGGGTAGACCAGCTTTAATAATGCAGATAGATTGTGGCTTCCATTTCCAATCCCCCATATATATACACTTTACCGGTCAAAAGTTTGGACACACCTAGTCATTCCACTCCATTTTCTTTATTTTGACTATTTTCTACATTGTGGAATAATAGTGAAGACATCAAAGCTATGAAATAAGACATATGGAATCATGTTTTAACCAAAAAATTGTTAAATCAAAATATGTTTTATATTTGAGATTCTTCAAAGTAGCCAGCCTTTGCATTGATGACAGCTTTTCACACTCTTGGCATTCTCTCAACCAGCTTCATGAGGTAGTCACCTGGAATGCATTTCAATTAACAGATGCACCTTAGTTAAAAGTTAATTTGTGGAATTTCTTTCCTTCTAATGCGTTTGAGACAATCAGTTGTGTTGTAACAAGGTAGGGGTGGTATACAGAAGATAGCCCTATTTGGTAAAAGACCAAGTCAGTATTATGGCAAGAACAGCTCAAGTAAGCAAATGGAAATGACAGTCCATCATTACTTTAAGACATGAAGGTCAGTCAATATGGAAAATGTCAAGAAATTTGAACGTTTCTTCAAGTGCAGTCGCAAAAACCATCAAGCGCTATGATGAAACTGTCTCTCATGAGGAGAGTTGTCAGCCTCAGAAATTGCAGCCCAAATAATTGCTTCATAGAGTTCAAGTAAAAGACACATCTCAACATCAACTGTTCAGAGGAGACTGAGTGAATCAGGCCTTTATGATCTAATTGCTGCAAAAAAACACTACTAAAAGACACCAATAATAAGAAGAGACTTGCTTGGGCCAAAAAACACGAGCAATGGACATTAGATCGGTGGAAATCTGCCATTTGGTCTGATGAATACACATTTAAAATGTTTGATTCCAACCGCCGTGTCTTTGTGAGACTGAGAGTAGGTGAACAGATGATCTCCGCATGTGTGGTTCCCCCCGTGAAGCATGGAGGAGGAGGTGTGATGGTGTGGGGGTGCTTTGCTGGTGACACTGTCAGTGATTTATTTAGAATTCAAGGCACACTTAACCAGCATGGCTACCACAGCATTCGGCAATATGCCATCCCATCTGGTTTGTGCTTAGTGGGAATATCATTTGTTTTTCAACAGGACAATGACCCAACACATAGCTCTCTAAGGTATGCAATGACTGACATGACAAGAGGAACTGATTATGCGCTACCTAATTTTGACTTGCAAGAGTAAGTTTAAAGCACCCCACCTTCCAACCCATACTCGCCCCACAGTTTGGGCACCACTGAGATAGAGGATGAGAGACAGAGAGACAGAGTGTGCATGCCAGTGTTCATGTGTGTGTCTACTGTCCTCTCTTGGGATGCATGTTCTTTTGCCTCCTCTGCAAAGTAGAGCAGTAATGTTCAGATGTACTCTGGTCTTTAATAAAGGTTTAAATATAAAGTAACAGAGTCATCCATTAGCTGTGCGTGTAACTGCTCTGGCCCCACTGTGTGCTGATTAGAGAGCTGAGGAGAGGAGAGAGAGAGCGCACACATTAGGACCCACATGTAAATTGCATTAGCTAATCAAAATACCAAGTGGATGTTTGCTCGCAGAGATAAATTATTTCAAGGTTATACGATTTTTATTGGCAAAGGGAATGAGTTGTACAATAGTTTCCGTGTACATTAACAAATTATTGTTTACCAGTTTCTTATGCTAATTAATGATTAAGGATTTATGAAGTCCTCTGACTGCAGGATGCAGAGTCCCGGCTCCGCCCTCCTCCTTGGCATTAGCCGTATCTGCAGACACACAGATCCACTTGTTCCAGTCTCAGTGATCTGAGGGAGAGAGGGCCTTAGATAGAGAGAGGAGAGAGAGAGAGGATCACCAATCAACTGCAGGATAGGGAGGGAGTTAGGAAGGGGTCCTAACTCCCTTAGGAATAAAGGGTCCTAACTCCCACTATGTGGTATCAGGGGGGACGTCTCTCTCTCTCTCTCTCTCTCTCTCTCTCTCTCTTTCTGCCCCTTTTGAGAGCTGCAGCTCAGCCAGCCAGGCCAGCGGCGGCAGGTAGCCCTGACCTGTCCCCACTGAGGTCTGGAGAATGTTCCCGCTCGCCACAGGACAATGACAGCTCCCACAGCCACCGCCAGCTGGCTCCGGGCCACTAACCACAGTCATACAACAACAATTGTGGCTGTGAAAAGACAAAGGCATGCAGCACAGTGCTACACTGTCAGTTGGTATTTTAAAGTGATTGTCAGTTACAAACCCCGGGGGGTTAATTGTGAAATGTCAGAACTGTTTGTTCTCATGTATAGGGGTTGGATCTAGCCTTCATCTCAATTAACTGAGGGAATCTCTTAGTTAAAGGTCCAGTGTTGCACCTGTTCTTACTGCAGCCTGCAGTCACAGGTACTGTACCAGTCTGGAGTCTATCTTTACTGCAGCCTGCAGTCACAGGTACTGTACCAGTCTGGAGTCTATCTTTACTGCAGCCTGCAGTCACAGGTACTGTACCAGTCTGGAGTCTGTCCTTATTGCAGCCTGCAGTCACAGGTACTGTACCAGTCTGGAGTCTATCTTTACTGCAGCCTGCAGTCACAGGTACTGTACCAGTCTGGAGTCTGTCCTTATTGCAGCCTGCAGTCACAGGTACTGTACCAGTCTGGAGTCTGTCCTTATTGCAGCCTGCAGTCACAGGTAATGTACCAGTCTGGAGTCTATCTTTACTGCAGCCTGCAGTCACAGGTAATGTACCAGTCTGGAGTCTGTCCTTATTGCAGCCTGCAGTCACAGGTAATGTACCAGTCTGGAGTCTGTCCTTATTGCAGCCTGCAGTCACAGGTACTGTACCAGTCTGGAGTCTATCTTTACTGCAGCCTGCAGTCACAGGTAATGTACCAGTCTGGAGTCTATCTTTACTGCAGCCTGCAGTCACAGGTACTGTACCAGTCTGGAGTCTATCTTTACTGCAGCCTGCAGTCACAGGTACTGTACCAGTCTGGAGTCTATCTTTACTGCAGCCTGCAGTCACAGGTACTGTACCAGTCTGGAGTCTATCTTTACTGCAGCCTGCAGTCACAGGTACTGTACCAGTCTGGAGTCTATCTTTACTGCAGCCTGCAGTCACAGGTACTGTACCAGTCTGGAGTCTATCTTTACTGCAGCCTGCAGTCACAGGTACTGTACCAGTCTGGAGTCTGTCCTTACTGCAGCCTGCAGTCACAGGTACTGTACCAGTCTGGAGTCTATCTTCACTGCAGCCTGCAGTCACAGGTACTGTACCAGTCTGGAGTCTGTCCTTATTGCAGCCTGCAGTCACAGGTACTGTACCAGTCTGGAGTCTGTCCTTATTGCAGCCTGCAGTCACAGGTACTGTACCAGTCTGGAGTCTGTCCTTATTGCAGCCTGCAGTCACAGGTACTGTACCAGTCTGGAGTCTGTCCTTATTGCAGCCTGCAGTCACAGGTACTGTACCAGTCTGGAGTCTATCTTTACTGCAGCCTGCAGTCACAGGTAATGTACCAGTCTGGAGTCTATCTTTACTGCAGCCTGCAGTCACAGGTACTGTACCAGTCTGGAGTCTATCTTTACTGCAGCCTGCAGTCACAGGTACTGTACCAGTCTGGAGTCTATCTTTACTGCAGCCTGCAGTCACAGGTAATGTACCAGTCTGGAGTCTATCTTTACTGCAGCCTGCAGTCACAGGTAATGTACCAGTCTGGAGTCTATCTTTACTGCAGCCTGCAGTCACAGGTACTGTACCAGTCTGGAGTCTATCTTTACTGCAGCCTGCAGTCACAGGTACTGTACCAGTCTGGAGTCTATCTTTACTGCAGCCTGCAGTCACAGGTACTGTACCAGTCTGGAGTCTATCTTCACTGCAGCCTGCAGTCACAGGTACTGTACCAGTCTGGAGTCTATCTTTACTGCAGCCTGCAGTCACAGGTACTGTACCAGTCTGGAGTCTATCTTCACTGCAGCCTGCAGTCACAGGTACTGTACCAGTCTGGAGTCTGTCCTTATTGCAGCCTGCAGTCACAGGTACTGTACCAGTCTGGAGTCTGTCCTTATTGCAGCCTGCAGTCACAGGTACTGTACCAGTCTGGAGTCTGTCCTTATTGCAGCCTGCAGTCACAGGTACTGTACCAGTCTGGAGTCTATCTTTACTGCAGCCTGCAGTCACAGGTACTGTACCAGTCTGGAGTCTGTCCTTACTGCAGCCTGCAGTCACAGGTACTGTACCAGTCTGGAGTCTATCTTCACTGCAGCCTGCAGTCACAGGTACTGTACCAGTCTGGAGTCTGTCCTTACTGCAGGCTTTGATGGCTGCAGCCTGCATCATGTAGTGTCAGCTCCCAGATTACAGACAGCCAGGAGAGAAACCGGAGATATGTGGTGGTGTGATTCTCCCCAAGTTGAGTTAAAAGGGCTGTGCTCCTCTCCTCTCACCAAATGACTGCTCGGGTTTCAGCTCAGTTCTGTCCGGAAGGGGCGAGGGTGGAATAACAATGTGCACAGCCTGAGGGTAGTACCCAATTGCCCAGGGGTTCAAACCCAGACCACCAATGCTAGGCTAAACCATGGTGGGCAGAGCAGAGTGTGACTATAGTAACCCAGACCACCAATGCTAGGCTAAACCATGGTGGGCAGAGCAGAGTGTGACTATAGTAACCCAGACCACCAATGCTAGGCTAAACCATGGTGGGCAGAGCAGAGTGTGACTATAGTAACCCAGACCACCAATGCTAGGCTAAACCATGGTGGGCAGAGCAGAGTGTGACTATAGTAACCCAGACCACCAATGCTAGGCTAAACCATGGTGGGCAGAGCAGAGTGTGACTATAGTAACCCAGACCCAGCGTTCTATTCTCAACTCTCCATGGAGAAGCCTGTTGGTTGATTGGGTCTCTGGTCCCAGCTGGATGGTCCTGATCAACATTACATCCACGCCATTTGTCAGCTGTAACTGTGTGCTTGACTGTAGATGAAGTTCCACATTGTCTGTTAGTCAGGGCTGGGTTTTTATAGCTCAGTCAGTCTGCCATCAGTCACCAGCTCAGGTGGTTCAACCAGAGTTACATAGGCTGCCTTGTTGTCTTGCATGCTTATTGTTCATGTCTATATAAGGTAAAAATGTGCATACTATGCTCATGCACCAGTTAAAGGGAATAATGTGATGTGCTGTGATGCAAAAAACTGCAAAGCAACATTGTTATTATCAATTCATGATACTGAGTTTAATTATAGATTCATTAGGTGCTGGATGTATTCCAGTGAATACTAATTTGTATTTGATGGTATTTCTTTAAACTAGTCTGGGTCATGATGACGGAATGAGCAGGATTATTCCACAGGTTATCAGGCTTACATCTTTCTCTCCGAGATACATAGAAGTGGCCTCAGATCAGATGCTAGTTCAGAAGATCAGCAGTGGGTTAATAAAGAGTCAGGTCAGAATGTGTGTCCCCTAATGGCCCGTTTCCCTGACACCTCATGTCACAATGGCCTAGTTTTCTCTGCGGAGGGATAAACACAGGAGGTGGGCCCAACCACAGCCAGGTCAAATGGTTAAACATGCAGGAGGAATGGACCCCACAATCCTCTGAGAGGACACAAAGTCATAGGTCTGATCCCAGTGTAGCCTCTCATCCAACCAGCAGAGGGATGGGAGCTGTTGGTTGATGCTGTATAACTATCACTCATATCTGACAGACTGATATCGCTATGTTTATACAGCTGTGAGGGTTAACAGGTGGGGGTTTGGGTATGGTTTAACTGCCTAATGGTAAAGAGAGACTTGGCTGAAGTCCGGAGTCACTGAGATATAGGAAAGAAGGCAGGGCCAGCAGAGAAAGGTAACTCCTCACGGTTCACATGGAACCGGTTGACCCTGACAACCAGGCAGGGCGAGCCGCTCACTGAACTCTGGCAGGTTTACCCAAGCAGATCAATGCCAGTTAAGCTCTCTGTGTTGGCTGCTTCTGTCTTGACCTTGGCTGCAGACAGACAGTGGGAGCGATGGAAGAGAAGAAGTCAGTGCCTGTCCTGCCCTCTCACAGCTACAGATGGTGTCCATTAGTGCCAGTGATGCCCGCTCTCCCTCTACCGCCATGGCACAGAGCTGGGCAGGGGCACTTAACATACAGCACACAGGGTGAGAACCACATATGGAGGGACCACACAGTACTAACACAACCGACCCCCCTACAAGGGAGAACACACACAGTACAAACACAATGAACCCCTACCAGGAAGAACACACACAGTACTAAAACAACCGACCCCCCTACCAGGGAGAACACACACAGTACAAACACAATGAACCCCTACCAGGAAGAACACACACAGTACAGACACAATGAACCCCTACCAGGAAGAACACACACATTACAAACACAATGAACCCCTACCAGGAAGAACACACACAGTACAGACACAATGAACCCCTACCAGGAAGAACACACACATTACAAACACAATGAACCCCTACCAGGAAGAACACACACATTACAAACACAATGAACCCCTACCAGGAAGAACACACACAGTACAGACACAATGAACCCCTACCAGGAAGAACACACACAGTACAGACACAATGAACCCCTACCAGGAAGAACACACACATTACAAACACAATGAACCCCTACCAGGAAGAACACACACAGTACTAACACAATGAACCCCTACCAGGAAGAACACACACATTACAAACACAATGAACCCCTACCAGGAAGAACACACACAGTACAGACACAATGAACCCCTACCAGGAAGAACACACACAGTACAGACACAATGAACCCCTACCAGGAAGAACACACACATTACAAACACAATGAACCCCTACCAGGAAGAACACACGCAGTACTAACACAATGAACCCCTACCAGGAAGAACACACACAGTACTAACACAATGAACCCTACCAGGAAGAACACACACAGTACTAACACAATGAACCCCTACCAGGAAGAACACACGCAGTACTAACACAATGAACCCTACCAGGAAGAACACACACATTACAAACACAATGAACCCCTACCAGGAAGAACACACACAGTACTAACACAATGAACCACTACTATTGAGAACCCACAAATTAAAAAGGAGCTCTTTCTCCTCTGTGTTCGACCTGTCAATCAAACTCTATTATTTACACACAGGTGGCAGGCAGGGAGGGAGGAGGAAGTGCCTCCATGCCAATTAATTATTGTCTTGAATTTCCCCAATCCTAGAGATGGTATCTGATGCAAACGTTCCTTTGCCACAATTACAGTGGCTGCTGCTACCTATTGACATTTACGAGGATGCTGATTTGAGTTATCAGAGACATTAGTCATTTGGGTCTTTAAGTGGCTTGTGAGTTCCACTGAAGACACAGGAACAAGGGTAACGTGAGGAGGAAACTAGAATTAAACAGTGCATACAGGCTGGTTGTTAAAGCCCAAGTGCCCTTTTGGAGAAGTCAAGACTGACTAGTTCCTCTAAGCTTTACACTTCAACTGGAGAAACACTGCTGTAGCTGGTCAGGATTGAATACCACAGACAGTTTGTATGGGATTTCTATTGGAGCATTGTGTGTGTGTGTGTGTGTGTGTGTGTGTGTGTGTGCGCGTGTGTGTGTGTGTGTGTGTGTGTGTGTGTGTGTGTGTGTGTGTGTGTGTGTGTGTGTGTGTGTGTGTGTGTGTGTGTGTGTGTGTGTGTGTGTGTGTGTGTGTGTGTGTGTGTGTGTGTGTGTGTGTGTGTGTGTGTGTGTGCGCGTGCGTGCGAATGGAGAAAAGGGAGTTCCAAACCTGTGGTATCCTTTAAACCATAGACCGATCTGATTTATAGAACCCAGTTGTTAACCACGTTTCCCACTGGGCTTTTCAGCTTCCAGCCAGGGAAAACATCTTCCATTCTTGTTGCCATAATAGTATTTTTCTCCAGGTTTCAAGCCCAGAAAAGTGGGAGGGCCATATAATTCACTGATCCTCCTTCAAAAAGAGCCAGTCTATCTAAGACGGCTATTTGGTCCAGCTCGTTGGTAATTAAAGTACATGATGGTCCAGTGTTTCTGTAAGGCAGCAGGTTCCTCTGGGTCTCCATGCACTAGTCCAGGTCACTGCTCTCCCCATCCCATGATTACCATGTTAAACCACAGATAGTGTTTAGAAGACTCCCTCTTGAACTTGGATTCAAATGTGCAAATTACCAGCGGAAAGTGGCTATTACAACCTCCACTGGCGTAATGGTCAGTGACTGCCGCATAAATAAAAACATAATTATGGCGGTTTTCCCGGCTTCTTCATTTGCATAAATGCTCATAAGATGTGGAGAATATTATGTTGTACCAAAAATAAATAAATAAACCAAACACAAAGTGATAAAGTAGCCGGCACGCAAAGATCTCCCTGGAAAACAACAGTGAATTCATCATGCAGATGTTATTGCCAGAGCCCCTGTGTTGGTGGCCATTTTATGAGCCTTGAAAAAAGAAGAAATACCTGCTGCTCATGGATTTCACACAGAGTGTTTCGGCAGGCTGACGAGGCGGTGGTGGAAGCTCCTGTGGACCTGTGTGCTGTGTCACCCACCAGCCTCAAACTAGCAGTGGATCCCGCAGTCCTCACAGACATATCAGCCCAGACATGCTGTGGCCAAACAAGGCCGTCGCCCATGGCGATAAAGGTAGAGGCTGGAATGGAGATCTTGGGAACAGTAACCCTGCAATTGTGTGTTTTTTTGTTGTTGTCTTTTTTGTTGTTGTTGACAATCAGAAAGTGACACTTGTTCTTCATGGCAAAAGGTAATGATGATGTGCTATGATGCTTTGTGATACAGTACGAGGGATATAGCTACATGTATAGAAGCACCAGTGGCTGGCTGTGCTACTCACTGTTTACTGAAAGGTTTAGATGACTGCCCTGCTTTAACTAAACGCAAGGTCACACATTAGAAATAAGGCTAATGTTTCAGCTAGCTGTATTCTTTTGCAATTATATGGTTCAGTGGCGGTGTTTATAGTTCTTCTTCAATCTCCCTCTCTGCAGTTTTGGTTTGCTGGCTCCCTCATCATTTACTGCCTGGATGTAATAGGCCAGTCTGAGTCTGGTGGAAAAGGGATGATGCATAGAGCTGGCAGAGATGTATTACATTTCTAGCAAACCATGTAACAAAAAAATTCTGCTTTGGTTAGGAACGGGCTTTTTTAAAATTAAAATCCATGAGTCCCCGATTCCTGATTGAGCAGGCCCGAGGAAGACTTGAATCCAACACTGATTAAAGAAAATAAAACGTTTATTTTAATAAATGTTTCAATGACGCCTTTTAATTGGATGTTATATCCAACTCTTATCTGCCTTTCCGCAGATTGCGTTCTATATGGTGGTAGAATGAGTGTCACTTCCACTGTAACCGAAACTCTGAGTAACAATGACTTCACACTTACAGACTCAGTGAAGGATGGAAGGCAGAGTGAGTGGCTACTGCATGGGCCACCTGATTAAAAATGCAAACCAAGGGGGTTGAGTTGATTTATTTCAGCTTCTCAAGCTGTTTGTGAAATCCTTCAGGAGGGGGAGATAGACAGCGTTGTTGGGAGAGGGATGGGTGTTGGGGGGGTGCTCATTCTGTGATGTGAGGAGCGGAAGACATCCAAGAAGTTTCTATATGGCTGTCAGCTCATCCCAGTCACTAGTAATAAGACCATTCCTTTGATGACTTAAAACCTGCTTATTCCAGTGTACTGTTAGAAGATACACATCCACAGCCTAGGCTCTCATCTTAGAGATATAATACACAACTTCAGTGCATAAACGCTAGCTGCTTAAGGGGAAAGTGCCCTCACCGGGTAAAAAGGACGTCTAAGCTGCTTGCAGGTCATTAAATTGATGTGGTTGGTGTTGAGGGGAAATTAGATTTGCAGCAGTAATAATATTTAACTACAGTGCCTATGTAACTACAGTGCCCTCTGTGGTAGAGTAGTGTCTTCTAAATGATGGTTCCTTGGAGAGCAGAACAGGAGCTTGCTCCAGATCCAGTAGTTCTGTAGTCAGTCAGGCTGCCTCAGAGGAAACAGAGGAGTTGTTTAATCAGCCAGAGATTTAATGCCATAGAGTTTTAAAGCAACACTGCATCCCAGTGACTTACAGGTAAGCAGATATTGTAGTCTCTGAGCGTTTCTGTCATCTTCTCCATAAACATGCAGCACCTCTTCACTTTAAACCACTGCTGCTCTTAACGGGAGAGAATAATGTCTTAACGGGAGAGAGTAATGTCTTAACAGGAGAGAGTTATGTCTTAACAGTAGATAGCTGTCTTAACGGGTCAGAGTTTTCTTAACTGGAGAGAGTTTTCTTAAAGGGTGAGAGTTGTCTTTACGGGAGAGAGTAATGTCTTAACAGGAGAGAGTTATGTCTTAACAGGAGATAGTTGTCTTAACGGGTGAGTGTTGTCTTAACGGGAGAGAGTTATGTCTTAACAGGAGATAGTTGTCTTAACGGGTGAGAGTTGTCTTAACGGGAGAGAGTTATGTCTTAACAGGAGATAGTTGTCTTAACGGGTGAGTGTTGTCTTAACGGGAGAGAGTTATGTCTTAACAGGAGATAGTTGTCTTAACGGGTGAGAGTTGTCTTAACGGGAGAGAGTTATGTCTTAACAGGAGATAGTTGTCTTAACGGGTGAGAGTTGTCTTAACGGGAGAGAGTATTTTCTTTGTCTGTCCTGCAGTTCATGGATTAATTCTCCCATTCAGGATGTCCTCTTGTTCTGTCTGGACTCCTCAAAGGCGTAACTGTGTTTGTGTTGTGTTGTGTTTGTGTGCGCGGATTTACATTACGTTACATTTCAATAATTATTCAGAACCCAGGTGTGCATGTGTGTTTCTGTATTTTTGACTAGGGTTACGGTTAGTGTGTAGGGTACATGTATGTATCAGTAAGATAATGTTTCTCTCTAGATAGTCATTTGTTTGTCAAGGATTGTATGTGACTAGCAAACATTGCACCATTCCTCAGGGGGATCTTAGTAAACATTAGTTAGAGCTGTAGCTATAGGCCTTTGGGCTATCTGTCAACTCAGGAGAGATTTGGGTGAGAGCCAGGCTGCTGACATGTCCTACTGGTGTCCCCTGAGACAGTCGACCGGCGCACTGGCATGCTCTCACACAGGTCCTCTCTAACGGTTACCATAGAGCACAGAACAGACCCATATAAAGTGCCTTCGGAAAGTATTCAGACCCCTTGACTTTTCCCACATTTTGTTACGTTACAGCTTTATTCTAAAATGTATTAAATAAAATAGAAATCTCAGCAATCTACACACATTACCCTATAAACAGGATTTTTTAAATATTTGCTAATATATTAAAAGTTAAAAACAGAAATACCTTATTTACATACAGTTGAAGTCAGAAGTTTAGATACACTTAGGTTGGAGTCATTAAAAATCGTTTTTCAACCACTCCACAAATTTCTTGTTAACAAACTATAGTTTTGGCAAGTCGGTTAGGAACTCTACTTTGTGCATGACACAAGTACATTTTCCACCAATTGTTTACAGACCGATTATTTCACTTATAATGCACTGTATCACAATTCCAGTGGGTCAGAAGTTTACATACACTAAGTTGACTGTGCCTTTAAACAGCTTGGAAAATTCCAGAAAATCATGGCTTTAGAAGCTTCTGATAGACTAATTGACTTCATTTGAGTCAATTGGAGGTGTACTTGTGGATGTATTTCAAGGCCTACCTTCAAACTCAGTGCCTCTTTGCTTGACATCATGGGAAAATCAAAAGAAATCAGCCAAAACCTCAGAAAACACATTGTAAACCTCCACAGTTCTGGTTCATCCTTGAGAGCAATTTCCAAACGCCTGAAGGTACCATGTTCATCTGTACAAACAATAGTACGCAAGTATAAACACCATGGGACCACGCGGCCGTCATACCGCTCAGGAAGGAGACGTGTTCTGTCTCCTAGAGATGAACGTACTTTGGTGCAAATCGATCCGAGAACGACAGCAAAGGACCCTGTGAAGATGCTGGAGGAAACATGTACAAAAGTATCTATATCCACAGTAAAACGAGTCCTATATCGACATATATCGACATGAAAGGCCGCTCAGCAAGGAAGAAGCCACTGCTCCAAAACTGCAAAAAAATGCCAGACTACGTTTTGCAACTGCACATGGGGACAAAGACCGTACTTTTTGGAGAAATGTCCTCTGGTCTGATGAAACAAATATAGAACTGGTTGGCCATAATGACCATCGTTATGTTTTGGAGGAAAAAGGGGAGGCTTGCAAGCCGATGAACACCATCCCATCCGTGAAGCACGGGGGTGGCAACAGCATGTTGTGGGGGTGCTTTGCTGCAGGAGGGACTGGTGCACTTCACAAAATAGATGGTATCATGAGATAGGAAAACTATGTGGATATATTGAAGCAACATCTCAAGACATCAGTCAGGAAGTTAAAGCTTGGTCGCAAATGGGTCTTCCAAATAGACAATGACATACTTCGAAAGTTGTGGCAAAATGGTTACACCAGGTCTGTCAGGAGGAATGGGCCAGAATTCACCCAACTTACTGTGGGAAGCTTGTGGAAGGCTACCCAAAACATTTGACCCAAGTTAAACAATTTAAAGGCAATGCTACCAAATTCTTAATGAGTGTATGTAAATAAAAGCTGAAATAAATCATTCTCTCTACTATTATTCTGACATTTCACATTCTTAAAATAAAGTGATGATCCTAACTGACCTAAGACAGGGAATTTTTACCAGGATTAAATGTCAGGAATTGTTAAAGAGCTCTGTTAGAGTGACCATCGTGTTCTTGGTCACCTCCCTGACCAAGGCCTTTCTCCCCCGATTGCTCAGTTTGGCCAGGTGGCCAGCTCTAGGAATAGTCTTGGTGGTTCCAAACTTCTTCCATTTAAGAATAATGGAGGCCACTGTGTTCTTGTGGACCTTCAATGCTGCAGACATTTTTTGGTACCCTTCCCCAGATCTGTGCCTCGACACAATCATGTCTCTGAGCTATACGGATAATTCCTTTGACCTCAGGGCTTGGTTTTTGCTCTGACATGCACTGTCAACTGTGGGACCTTATAGAGACAGGTGTGTGCCTTTCCAAATCATGTCCAATCAATTGAATTTACCACAGGTGGACTCCAATCAAGTTGTAGAAACATCTCAAGGATGATCAATGGAAACAGGATGCACCTGAGCTCAATTTCGAGTCTCAAAGCAATAGGTCTGAATACTTATGTAAAACATGTTTTCACTTTGTCATAATAGGGGATTGTGTCTAGATTGATGAGTAAAAATGTGTATTTAATCCATTTTAGAATAAGGCTGTAACGTAACAAAAGGTTGAAAAACGGAAGGTGTATGAATACTTTCCGAATGCACTGTATACAGCTGAATCCCATCTATACAATAGTGTTGTTTAAGCTCTAGTTATTACCACACACACACACACACACACACCTCTCAAAGGGCACTGCTATGGAGATCAATTCAGTAATTATTCACAGAAACAAAGCCAAAACATTCAGTAAAAAAAAACTAGATGCAACTCTGAGAAAACATTACTGTGTGCGTTAAGTTACATGAATAACTGAAGGACAAAAACAAGTCAAAGGTCAAGCACTGAATTATTCCTGAGGGCCAATATTACTGCATGTGATTTACTGCTGGCTGGCTGACATTGTTTTGTTTGTGTGTGTGTGTGTGTGTGTGTGTGTGTGTGTGTGTGTGTGTGTGTGTGTGTGTGTGTGTGTGTGTGTGTGTGTGTGTGTGTGTGTGTGTGTGTGTGTGTGTGTGTGTGTGTGTGTGTGTGTTCCAGTGATACAGCAGAGAGCGAGTGAGACTAGCTTGGATTGACTGTGAGAAAGCAGAGGAAGCTTATCTGTGCCCTCCATCCATTTGGCTGGCTGCCACACTGTTCACGCTCCTGTTGTTGGAGAGTTCCTGATGAAATATTTATTTCCCTTTAATCCGGCACATTGTTGCCTTTCAAACGGGCCTTGCTGGGTCAGAGAGAGGCCTGGCTGGGAAAGAGAGAGGCCTTGCTGGGTCAGAGAGAGGCCTGGCTGGAACAGAGAGAGGCCTGGCTGGGAAAGAGAGAGGCCTGGCTGGGTCAGAGAGAGGCCTGGTACTGTTGGTTGGCGGTACAGTTGGTTGGAGGTACAGTTTGTTGGAGGTACAGTTGGTTGGAGGTACAGTTGATTGGTGGGACAGTTGGTTTGTCGTACAGTTGGTTGGTGGTACAGTTGGTTGGTGGTACAGTTGATTGGAGGTACAGTTGATTGGAGGTACAGTTGGTTGGTGGTACAGTTGGTTTGTCGTACAGTTGGTTTGTCGTACAGTTGGTTGGAGGTACAGTTGGTTGGAGGTACAGTTGATTGGAGGTACAGTTGATTGGAGGTACAGTTGGTTGGTGGTACAGTTGGTTGGTCGTACAGTTGGTTGGTCGTACAGTTGGTTGGAGGTACAGTTGGTGGGAGGTACAGTTGATTGGAGGTACAGTTGGTTGGAGGTACAGTTGGTTGGAGGTACAGTTGGTTGGAGGTACAGTTGGTTGGTGGGACAGTTGGTTTGTCGTACAGTTGGTTTGTCGTACAGTTGGTTGGAGGTACAGTTGGTTGGAGGTACAGTTGATTGGAGGTACAGTTGATTGGAGGTACAGTTGATTGGAGGTACAGTTGGTTGGTGGTACAGTTGGTTGGTCGTACAGTTGGTTGGAGGTACAGTTGGTGGGAGGTACAGTTGATTGGAGGTACAGTTGGTTGGTGGTACAGTTGGTTGGTCGTACAGTTGGTTGGTCGTACAGTTGATTGGAGGTACAGTTGGTTGGAGGTACAGTTGGTTGGAGGTACAGTTGGTTGGAGGTACAGTTGATTGGAGGTACAGTTGGTGGGAGGTACAGTTGATTGGAGGTACAGTTGGTTGGTGGTACAGTTGGTTGGTGGTACAGTTGGTTGGTCGTACAGTTGGTTGGAGGTACAGTTGATTGGAGGTACAGTTGGTTGGAGGTACAGTTGGTTGGAGGTACAGTTGGTTGGTGGGACAGTTGGTGGGTGGTACAGTTGGCTGGAGGTTTAGTTGGCTGGAGGTACAGTTGGTGGGTGGTACAGTTGGCTGGAGGTTTAGTTGGCTGGAGGTATAGTTGATTGGAGGTACAGTTGGTTGGAGGTACAGTTGGTTGGTCATACAGTTGATTGGAGGTAGAGTTGGCTGGAGGTTTAGTTGGCTGGAGGTATAGTTGATTGGAGGTACAGTTGGTTGGAGGTACAGTTGGTTGGTCATACAGTTGATTGGAGGTAGAGTTGGCTGGAGGTTTAGTTGGCTGGAGGTATAGTTGATTGGAGGTACAGTTGGTTGGAGGTACAGTTGGTTGGTCATACAGTTGATTGGAGGTAGAGTTGGCTGGAGGTTTAGTTGGCTGGAGGTACAGTTGATTGGAGGTAGAGTTGGCTGGAGGTTTAGTTGGCTGGAGGTATAGTTGATTGGAGGTACAGTTGGTTGGAGGTACAGTTGGTTGGTCATACAGTTGATTGGAGGTAGAGTTGGCTGGAGGTTTAGTTGGCTGGAGGTATAGTTGCCTGGAGGTATAGTTGGAGAACATGAATGAAAGGTAGATGACTTGGTTGGAGTTACAGTAGAGTTTATAAAGTGGTATTAAGAGGCTAGAGGTACAGTTGAGTTCATGTAATGTAGTTAGTCATCATCATGTTGTCCTCTCCACTGTGTGCCTAGAAGGAGCAGGCAGCTATTGGCTCAGCCGAGGAGCCTAATTTGAATAGATGAATAGTCCGTGATTTGGAGCGGAGCGGTGTGGTTTGTATGTCACAGTGGCCCGCCCCCTCTCACTATGCCTCTCCACTAGATGAAAATTAATTGAAGTCAGGAGCCATCAGTAATGTGGGCTTGACAGCCGACACAATCAGCAGACACAAATGCCCTCTGAGACAAGTGCACATGATAGCCCCTGCGGTCCCACTGCTCAAAGTCACTCAACACTGTTTATACGCCGGTCCGCTAAGATGGTGTGTGTGTGTGCGCTCACCTGCTCAGTAATACACTGCTGAAATGAAATTGGAATGTATGGAAGAAAAAACAGCGGTAGGCAGTATTACACAGTTAGGTAAGTGCCATATTTGTATAATCCGGTCTCTATATAGTTGTGTTGGGAACAATCATGTTTGGAGCTCTCGGCTCTAGGTTTGAGCTGTATCCAGATTTTCATATCGTCATACCATCCTTCTCTCACCACAGGATAATACGGTATTACCGGTTTATTACACAAGGGAGCGCCAACAAAAAAAGCCCATGGGGCGTCTATTACCAGAATGCTAACATAATTAGCACAAGTAATAGCGACTTTCCATGGAGGTGCTAGCTAAATATGCTAACGATCGCAAACGGAAATAAATGAATTTCAAAGACAGGCAATCCAGCTCATAAAGATATAGATAGAAGCTACTGAGTATCATTTTGGGGGAGTTTGGACATTTACAAGCGAATGAGAACGAGCGACATTGCACAAATTAGCAAAGTTTTGACGCATGCAGTACTGGCTCTCTGTCACGATCGTTATAATAAGTGGACCAAAGCGCAGCGTGATCTGGGTTCCACATCTTTTTATTACTAAGTGAAACTCACAGCAAAACAAAACAATAAATCTCAAACGAAATGTGAAGCTAACAATAGTGCTAACAGGCAACTATCCAAAGTCAAGATCCCACAAAGCACAAAGGGGAAATGGCTGCCTAAATATGGTCCCCAATCAGAGACAACGACAAACAGCTGCCTCTGATTGGGAACCATACCTGGCCAACATAGAAACATAATCTACTAGATGACCCACCCTAGTCACACCCCTACAACCAACATAGAAAATAAAAAGTTCTCTATGGTCAGGGCGTGACACTCTCCAACAGCAGGTCTACAAGCTGTTTCTGTGTGGAGTTTGAGTCACTAGGGCAACCGGCCTGCCTGCTCTGAGAAGAGGGGGGAGGAGCAGACCGCTGAGAACAGAGAGTGAAAAAACGCAAGGAAATCAAGAAAGCAGTGGCAGCTGTACAAATAACTAATCCGAAAGGCTTTGACTTCTCAAACACAGCAGAAACCTAAGACAATATGATGCCCCGTCACCTTATTAATTCAGCCACTTACTTATATAGAAAGTTAAACTAGGGTTTGTGTTAATGCATAAGAAATACACTACATGACAAAAAGTATGTGTACGCCTGCTCATCAACATGTCATTCCAAAATCATGTGCATTAATATGGAGTTGTTCCCCCCTTTGCTGCTATAATGGCCTCCACTCTTCTGGGAAGGCTTTCCACTAGATTGCTGCAGGGTTTTGCTTCCATTCAGCCACAAGAGCATTAGTAAGGTCGGGCACTGATGTTGGGTGATTAGGCCTGGCTCACAGTCGGCGTTCCAATTCATCCCAAAGGTGTTCGATGGGGTTGAGGTCAGGGCTCTGTGCAGGCCAGTCAAGTTTTTCCACACCGATCTTGACAAACCATTTCTGTATGGACCTCGCTTTATGCATGGGAGCATTGCTATGCTGAAACAGGAAAGGACCTTCCCCAAACAGTTGGCACAAAGTTGGAAGCACAATCATCAAGAATGTCATTGTATGCTGTAGCGTCAATATTTCCTTTCACTGGAACTAAGGGGCCTAGCCCAAACAATGAAAAACAGACCCATTATTCCTCCTCCACCAAACTTTACAGTTGGCACTATGTATTCGAGCAGGTAGCGTTCTCCTTGCATCCGCCAAACCCAGATTCGTCCATCTGACTGCCAGATGGTGAAGCATGATTCATCACTCCAGAGAACGCATTTCCACTGCTCCTGAGTCCAATGGCGGCAAGCTTTACACCACTCCAGCCGATGCTTGGCATTGCGCATGGTGATCTTATGCTTGTGTGCGGCTGCTCGGCCATGGAAACCCATTTCATGAAGCTCCTGACGAACAGTTATTGTGCTGACGTTGCTTCCAGAGGCAGTTTGGAACTTGGTAGAGGGTGTTGCGAGGTTTTACACGCTACGCGCTTCAGCACTCAGCATCACGTTCTGTGAGCTTGTGTGGCCTACCACTCTGCGGCTGAGCCGTTGTTGCTCCTAGATGTTTCGACTTCAAAATAAAACCACTTACAGTTGACCGGGGAAGCTCTAGCAGGGCAGAAAATTGACTAACTGACTTGTTGGAAAGGTGTCATCCTATGACGGTGCCACATTGAAAGTCATTGAGCTTTTCAGTAAGGCCATTCTACTGCCAATGTTTGTCTGTGTTCGATTTTAGAAACCTGTCAGCAACAGGTGTGGCTGAAATAGCCAAATCCACTAGCTTGAAGGGGTGTCCACATACTTCTGTGTTTATAGTGCATCTTGATGCGTTTTGTAAACGCAGATCTAAAATGGTTCTTATTGTAATTTTTGCTCGGCATCAAACAAATGTTGTGCTTCAGTTGTAAATTTTGGATGAGAATTAACCAACCAGCTCTCTATCAGCAGACGGCTTTCCAACGGATGTGTCGCTTCAGTCTATTTTCCTCCAGTAAAATGCAAGATTAACTGTAAGTAAAACATTAGGAAGTGTAGCTGGCTACATTATTTTTATGATGAACATTAGAAATATGATGGCCATGCATCGTTTTTGCACAAAAGAACTTGCGTTGGACTTCTGTTGCTTTGGACTTCTGTTGTCATCTGATGGAAATGAAGCTATTTTCTGCCAAATGTGTTGCACTGATGTATTTTCTGTGAAGGGAAACTATAGTTGCACGTCCCTGATCACTCCTTTGATGCAAAAAACACTGTTGCCTTTCAATATAAAATGCGACCCCTGTCAATACACAGCTCCTGTTGTGCTATTTACAAACAAACACGTGACTGGCTCAACTGTGCTGGGGAACTAAGAAACGTCATAATGTAAAATAATGTGTCAGGTGAAATGAATCTGCTTTATCTCCTAACGCATTGCACAAGTTGACTGCAGGTATTTACGTAAAAAATAGCTAGAAATATGAAAATATGTTGAAGAATTTCAAATAAATAGTTTCAACGGTATTGAAAAAGCCTCCTGTGGCTTTTTCCAAATATACGGTATGCAGCCCAAGCCTACTGTCCTCTCCAATGGCTACCCATCTGCCAAAGTCCTGTTTTCTCCTCTTGTTCATTTGTTGCTCTTTTTGTTTTCTAAAGTGAAACTGCCATCTAACCTTGGCCAGCTGCCAATCACTATAACTGGACAAGTCCCTCACAGCTCTGCACAGTTGACTTGTTTAGGTATCTCAGTAGCAAGAACAATACAACTCCTCAAATATGTAGAACTTGACAGTGAACATCTCAGTGTGTGTTAGTGTGTCTATCCTCATTCATATTTCATATCTCACTGGCTTCCTTTCATCAGCCTTGTGTCTTCTCCCCAGATGACTCTCTAAGAACATCAACAAAGCACCATTTATTTCTCTGCACCCACGTAGCTACACACTGTAATCACAACAGCTTCACGCCTTTAAAAGCAGACCTTTTATTTGATGAAATGTAAATGATATGGAAACAAAAGCTGTGTGTTCGTAGTTGAATGACAGCACATGTGTTTGTTGTATATTTTCATTGATATTGGCTACAGTAGTTGTTTGTAACTTCCTGTGAATGGCCATATTGTCCAGAGCTGTTTAATAACAGTGTTTGAAACACTGCCAAGCCACCTTGCACTCTACTGAAGCAGATTTTCTGTTGTAGCATAGTGCACATAGTTCATACTATGTATACAATACTACATTTAGTCATCCTCCTACCAATCCCTGCTCGTTTTTTTGCTTCAGCTCAGACATTGACCTCCATCCCAAGAGCATAGCCACATCATTTGCGTCTGCAGTCTGCTCCAGAATGAATTCCCTTAATCATTATATCTAAGGAGGACCTGAGTGTCCCTTCAACATTATCCATCAGCCCCCCCCCCCCTCTCTCTCTCGCTCTCTCTCTCTCTCTCTCTCTCGCTTTCTTTCGTTTTTACCTCATAATGATGAAATGCAGTGGAGACTCAGAATAAAGTTGCATACTGTGCATAAATAGCATATTTAATTGGTCTGTTATGTGGCCTAAATCAAATTACTCTTGGACTGACAGGAACATTTACATTAACATAGTTCCTTAGCAGAGTCCAAGCCAAAATGTAAATTGGTACAGATAATTAGGATATGAGAAGGAACTTAGGCTGACGTCAGGGCTGCTAATTGGAATGGATGTGAAACAAACTGCTGCTGCTCAGTGGTAGTCTATTGCGGGCAGAGGTGGAGGTATGTTTGGATGGAGGGATGAAGAGGTCAGGGTAAAAGAAAGCCTGCTCACTAGAGAGGGTTACAGGGGCCAAGACAAGGAGCCCTGTGGCATGCTGGGAAAGCCAATGGCTCCAGCTCCACCCACTCTATGACCTCATTCACACTCTCCACGGTAACAGTGTTGAAACATACAGCATTACTTGTTTGAGATAGCTTAGAGTAAAGATCCCTAGGTCATTTACCACTTTACTTCCCTCTGGCCATGATGCATATACCGTTCTGTGATTGAAGCACTGAAAGTGTGAGAGAGGGAAATTATATGATGGGGCTAATGATGGCGTTCCACTGTAGGTGTAAAGGCTCCCTCCCCCACAATTAGCTAATAGGTTAAATACACCTGGTGCTGAACCGAGGCCCTCAGGGGCCCAACGCTTAGATCCTTTAAAACATGCCATTGTTTTTGAGAGTATTTCCTTTCCATGTGAGAGATGAGAGGATCTAAGCGTCGGGCCCCTGAGGGCCTCGGTTCAGCAGCAGGTGTATTTAATCCATTAGCTAATTCTGCTGGAGGGAGCCTTTACAACTACAGTGACATGCTATCATTAGCCCCCCTAATAATCTCCCTCTCTCTCTGATGCTGTCCCCTCCTGACACCACGTTACTTAGCGTTCCCAAAATAAAGGTCAGCTTTTTGAGATGATGGACTGGGATTCTCCTAGAGTAGCCATTATAATTCCCCTCGTTTGCCTCCTCTCTCCCTCAATGATCCCCAGTCTTCCTACTGTATCATTTGTTAATGCTGGCAGAGCTCATTACTTTACCCTGAGAGGAGCGGAGAGAGGAGAAGAGGGCTTGCTGCCTCAGCCAGGCTGTTGCTCCAGGCATCCGGGGTATCATGCTGAATGATTAGCAAGACAAGATTAATGGTGAATTAAAGTACCTACAGATTACACATCTCCCATCCTGCAGCCTAGCTGGGACCTCTGCTTTATGCCTGGGTGGTCATATGGGTGGGAGACCTCCTCTGCAGGACCAGCTAGCATTCTCCCTGCCTGCTTCCCCTAGCATCTAGGATGTTGTGCTTTGCATGGTAATTAGGTTCCTTTGTTCCATCTGTTTGGTGGTGTAAGCACTGGGAGCGGCTGAGGTAGGGACAGGCAGGGCTGCACGCTGAGCCCCAGGGTGAGTGCATTCTGTGGAGGTGGCTGGAGCGCAGGCTGGGCCTCTAACTCCATGTCCAGTGACTGGGCCAGTGCTCCACTTCATATTCTATGATAGGTTCGTATTACAGTATTTATTTGGGTGTTTGGATGTGTCTGTGAAGTGTTGTGTGTCTGCGAAGTGTCTACCTGTCTGCCTGCCGGTCTGTCTGTCTGTCTGTCTGTACTGTATGTCTGTTTGTGTTTAAGATTTTCTGTCTGTCTGTTTGTGTTTGTGACTGTCTGTCTTTTTGTCTGTCTTTTTGTCTGTCTTTTTGTCTGTCTGTCTGTCTGTCTGTCTGTCTGTCTGTCTGTGTGTGTTTATGATTTTCTGTCTGTCTGTTTGTGTTTGTGATTGTCTTCTTGTCTGTTTGTCTGTCTGTCTTCTTGTCTGTTTTCGTCTGTTTGTCTGTCTGTTTGCGTCTGTCTGTCTGTCTGTCTGTCTGTCTGTCTGTCTGTCTGTCTGTCTGTCTGTCTGTCTGTCTGTATGTCTGTATGTCTGTATGTCTGTATGTATGTATGTATGTATGTATGTGTCTACCTGCTGGTTTGCCACACTGTTGTTTGGCCTCATGGTCGGCGTCACGCTAAGCGGAGGTGGCAGGGCTTGTGCAGCGCCTGACAGTGGAGTCTCTTCCCCTCCACTCATCCCAGCTGGGTGTCTCCCTGTGTTAGTGTCCATGCCTCAGCAGCCCCACACATAGAACACTGTCCCACGGGACCTAGGGCAGAGCAACAAGCCTGGGAAGAAAAGAGAGGAGGAGAGAATGAGAGAGAGAAAATAATTATGGATTAGCTCGAAGAGCCTCGGCAGACTTTACGCAACGCAGCTATTTGGAGCGTAGCACAGTACGTGCATGTCGTTTTTCATAAAAAAATGGGTGGCTCATGCTAAGCATCTCTGTTCATATTTTGAAACGCAACGTATTATTCCTTACGTTGCAGTAAGGGCAGTGTTGTGTAGATATTGAGGCTGATCTGATAACTAGTATATTTAGTAATGCAACATATTGATAACCAAATGATCTCAGCTATTTACCTTTATTTAACTAGGCAAGTCAGTTAAGAGCAAATTCTTATTTATAATGACAGCCTAGGAACAGTGGGTTAACTGCCTTCTTCAGGGGCAGAACAACAGATTTTTACCTTGTCAGCTCGGGGATTCGATCCAGCAACCTCCCGGTTACTGTCTCAACGCTCTAACGCTCTAACCAGTAGGATACCTGCCACCCCAGCTACTGTTAAAACAATGAACAAACATCATTGTAGCCTTATTAGAATCCCCTCAAAGGGTACTTTGTTTAGAAGTAATAACTATGTGATTCAAGGCTATTTTGAAATGGTAAAAACAGCTGTAGCCATGTGTTTTTTAAATGATCTAATGCGAGACTGAATGCATTCAATCAGCAAATCAAACTGGCATAATGTTGTAGGTTACTCTGGAAGGTATAAGAACATTTGCCAGGGCATATTATTTAGAAATCTGATAATTTTCCATGTGGGAAGCTAAAAGGCTAGCTTGCTTGCTGTTTTTAGCTATCTAGCTAGCAAGAGGCTAGCAGAGTAGCCTACAGTCTACTGGCAGGCACAGCAATAAAATCTCTGCTATCGCCCCTTTTGTGAGTGTTGCTATTTGGGAGTCTACATATACATGGACCGGCGAAGTATTCAAAAGGTGCACTTTGCTCCAAAAAATCTGACTCCACCCAAGTGCACACACGCATGTTAAATGACAGAGTGATATGTTTATAGATCTTAACAAGTGTCTCATTACTTTCTGAAAGCAGTCTGTTATACAGTAGCATACAGCTGCATGCTAAAGCCTTTAAACGTTTCTGAAAGCAGTCTGTTATACAGTAGCATACAGCTGCATGCTAAAGCCTTTAAACGTTTCTGAAAGCAGTCTGTTATACAGTAGCATACAGCTGCATGCTAAAGCCTTTAAACGTTTCTGAAGCAGTCTGTTATACAGTAGCATACAGCTGCATGCTAAAGCCTTTAAACGTTTCTGAAAGCAGTCTGTTATACAGTAGCATACAGCTGCATGCTAAAGCCTTTAAACATTTCTGAAAGCAGTCTGTTATACAGTAGCATACAGCTGCATGCTAAAGCCTTTTCATGTTTCTGAAAGCAGTCTGTTATACAGTAGCATACAGCTGCATGCTAAAGCCTTTAAACGTTTCTGAAGCAGTCTGTTATACAGTAGCATACAGCTGCATGCTAAAGCCTTTAAACATTTCTGAAAGCAGTCTGTTATACAGTAGCATACAGCTGCATGCTAAAGCCTTTAAACGTTTCTGAAGCAGTCTGTTATACAGTAGCATACAGCTGCATGCTAAAGCCTTTAAACATTTCTGAAAGCAGTCTGTTATACAGTAGCATACAGCTGCATGCTAAAGCCTTTTCATGTTTCTGAAAGCAGTCTGTTATACAGTAGCATACAGCTGCATGCTAAAGCCTTTAAACGTTTCTGAAAGCAGTCTGTTATACAGTAGCATACAGCTGCATGCTAAAGCCTTTAAACGTTTCTGAAAGCAGTCTGTTATACAGTAGCATACAGCTGCATGCTAAAGCCTTTAAACGTTTCTGAAAGCAGTCTGTTATACAGTAGCATACAGCTGCATGCTAAAGCCTTTTCATGTTTCTGAAAGCAGTCTGTTATACAGTAGCATACAGCTGCATGCTAAAGCCTTTAAACGTTTCTGAAAGCAGTCTGTTATACAGTAGCATACAGCTGCATGCTAAAGCCTTTAAACGTTTCTGAAAGCAGTCTGTTATACAGTAGCATACAGCTGCATGCTAAAGCCTTTAAACGTTTCTGAAAGCAGTCTGTTATACAGTAGCATACAGCTGCATGCTAAAGCCTTTAAACGTTTCTGAAAGCAGTCTGTTATACAGTAGCATACAGCTGCATGCTAAAGCCTTTAAACATTTCTGAAAGCAGTCTGTTATACAGTAGCATACAGCTGCATGCTAAAGCCTTTTCATGTTTCTGAAAGCAGTCTGTTATACAGTAGCATACAGCTGCATGCTAAAGCCTTTAAACGTTTCTGAAAGCAGTCTGTTATACAGTAGCATACAGCTGCATGCTAAAGCCTTTTCATGTTTCTGAAAGCAGTCTGTTATACAGTAGCATACAGCTGCATGCTAAAGCCTTTAAACGTTTCTGAAGGCAGTCTGTTATACAGTAGCATACAGCTGCATGCTAAAGCCTTTAAACGTTTCTGAAAGCAGTCTGTTATACAGTAGCATACAGCTGCATGCTAAAGCCTTTAAACGTTTCTGAAAGCAGTCTGTTATACAGTAGCATACAGCTGCATGCTAAAGCCTTTAAACGTTTCTGAAAGCAGTCTGTTATACAGTAGCATACAGCTGCATGCTAAAGCCTTTTCATGTTTCTGAAAGCAGTCTGTTATACAGTAGCATACAGCTGCATGCTAAAGCCTTTAAACGTTTCTGAAGGCAGTCTGTTATACAGTAGCATACAGCTGCATGCTAAAGCCTTTAAACGTTTCTGAAAGCAGTCTGTTATACAGTAGCATACAGCTGCATGCTAAAGCCTTTAAACGTTTCTGAAAGCAGTCTGTTATACAGTAGCATACAGCTGCATGCTAAAGCCTTTAAACGTTTCTGAAGCAGTCTGTTATACAGTAGCATACAGCTGCATGCTAAAGCCTTTAAACGTTTCTGAAAGCAGTCTGTTATACAGTAGCATACAGCTGCATGCTAAAGCCTTTAAACGTTTCTGAAAGCAGTCTGTTATACAGTAGCATACAGCTGCATGCTAAAGCCTTTAAACGTTTCTGAAAGCAGTCTGTTATACAGTAGCATACAGCTGCATGCTAAAGCCTTTAAACGTTTCTGAAAGCAGTCTGTTATACAGTAGCATACAGCTGCATGCTAAAGCCTTTAAACGTTTCTGAAAGCAGTCTGTTATACAGTAGCATACAGCTGCATGCTAAAGCCTTTAAACGTTTCTGAAGCAGTCTGTTATACAGTAGCATACAGCTGCATGCTAAAGCCTTTAAACGTTTCTGAAAGCAGTCTGTTATACAGTAGCATACAGCTGCATGCTAAAGCCTTTAAACGTTTCTGAAGGCAGTCTGTTATACAGTAGCATACAGCTGCATGCTAAAGCCTTTAAACGTTTCTGAAAGCAGTCTGTTATACAGTAGCATACAGCTGCATGCTAAAGCCTTTTCATGTTTCTGAAAGCAGTCTGTTATACAGTAGCATACAGCTGCATGATAAAGCCTTTAAACGTTTCTGAAAGCAGTCTGTTATACAGTAGCATACAGCTGCATGCTAAAGCCTTTAAACGTTTCTGAAAGCAGTCTGTTATACAGTAGCATACAGCTGCATGCTAAAGCCTTTAAACGTTTCTGAAAGCAGTCTGTTATACAGTAGCATACAGCTGCATGCTAAAGCCTTTAAACGTTTCTGAAAGCAGTCTGTTATACAGTAGCATACAGCTGCATGCTAAAGCCTTTTCATGTTTCTGAAAGCAGTCTGTTATACAGTAGCATACAGCTGCATGCTAAAGCCTTTAAACGTTTCTGAAAGCAGTCTGTTATACAGTAGCATACAGCTGCATGCTAAAGCCTTTAAACGTTTCTGAAAGCAGTCTGTTATACAGTAGCATACAGCTGCATGCTAAAGCCTTTAAACGTTTCTGAAAGCAGTCTGTTATACAGTAGCATACAGCTGCATGCTAAAGCCTTTTCATGTTTCTGAAAGCAGTCTGTTATACAGTAGCATACAGCTGCATGCTAAAGCCTTTAAACGTTTCTGAAAGCAGTCTGTTATACAGTAGCATACAGCTGCATGCTAAAGCCTTTAAACGTTTCTGAAGGCAGTCTGTTATACAGTAGCATACAGCTGCATGCTAAAGCCTTTAAACGTTTCTGAAAGCAGTCTGTTATACAGTAGCATACAGCTGCATGCTAAAGCCTTTAAACGTTTCTGAAAGCAGTCTGTTATACAGTAGCATACAGCTGCATGCTAAAGCCTTTAAACGTTTCTGAAAGCAGTCTGCATGCAGCTAAAGCCTTTAAAAGTTGCCTGTTGCTGTGTTTAGGTACTCTGAAACATCTGATGATGAGAACACAACGATGTTAAATACTTCACAGGGTCCCTTGCTGTTCTGAAACGTCTGAGAGGTGTCAGTGTGTGCATGCAGGGTATCCATGAGAGATGAGTGCGCCTGTGCTACCTTCACAAAAGCCATTTAAAATTAAGTGTAGAAATCAGATTAAATGTGTGAAAACCAGCTCCCACAATAAAACAATGTGGAAAAAGAGGGATCTTTGAGCCAAAATAAAAGCAGCAGGCAGAGGATGTGGAATACAACGGAGAACCGAAACAATCAGAAGCCCATTGAATTCAATGAAGTACCTGATTATAACGATCCTGTAGAAAATGTATTTGGCATATGCCATGAGTACTGGAAGTAGGACTGTGGAATTGCTGGAACTAAGCATGCTAGTGAGTCACTATGCAACAGAACAATCTTTCTGTTTTCCTTTTAATTGTGGTATTGCTGGAAAATGTTGGTGAGCATTGAAAAGGGTATGTAGAGTGTGGAAGTTGGAATGTCCATTTAGAGTGCAACTGGCTGCATGTGACTGCTGTTTAGGTCATCTTGGGCAGTCTTGAGTAACATTTGTCTGATTTAATTGATTGTAAGAAGAGAATGTACTTTGCATAATAAAAATAAAGGAGGCATACTTAGTACATTTATAAAATACTGAGGTACTGTATCTGTATTGTTGATTTAATCAAAAAATAGAATGTTTCATTACTGTGTCTGACATGGCATAAATAGGAATTAGGCAGTGAAGCTGCTTTTGTGTTCCTCACAATAGCTGCTGTCAAATCTGTCAGGAGAGAGATCACTGAATCAGATCACTCTGTTGATCTGCCAGTTCAAAGACCTGCTTGCTGAAAGATAACTTCATTGGGACAGCTCTTTCAGTCTACATGGGAAACATTTGTTATTATGTTGTACATGTTCCTCTGTGTGTCTGTTAGTATGTGAGATATCTCTGCTGGGTCAAGAGTCACTCATATCACTAGTCTCTCTGTGAGATATCTCTGCTGGATCAAGAGTCACTCATATCACTAGTCTCTCTGTGAGATATCTCTGCCGGGTCAAGTCACTCATAAAACTAGCCTCTCTGTGAGATATCTCTGCTGGGTCAAGTCACTCATAAAACTAGTCTCTCTGTGAGATATCTCTGCTGGGTCAAGAGTCACTCATAAAACTAGTCTCTCTGTGAGATATCTCTGCTGGGTCAAGAGTCACTCATAAAACTAGTCTCTCTGTGAGATATCTCTGCTGGGTCATGGGTCACTCATAAAACTAGTCTCTCTGTGAGATATCTCTGCTGGGTCAAGTCACTCATAAAACTAGTCTCTCTGTGAGATATCTCTGGTGGGTCACGAGTCACTCATAAAACTAGTCTCTCTGTGAGATATCTCTGCTGGGTCAAGGGTCACTCATAAAACTAGTCTCTCTGTGAGATATCTCTGCTGTGTCAAGGGTCACTCATATTACCTTTTCCACATTTTTTTTACGTTAGAGCCTTCTTCTAAAATGCATTAAAACAAATGTTTAAGAAATCTACACACACCCCATGATTTACAAAGTGAAAACAGTTTAGAAAATGTATAAAATTTTTAAAACAGATACCTTATTTACATAAGTATTCAGACCCTTTGCTATGAGACTCGAAATTGAGCTCAGGTGCATTCTGTTACCATTGATCTTCCTTGAGAAGTTTCTACAACTTGATTGGAGTCCACGTGTGGTACATTCAATTGATTGGACATGATTTGGAAAGGCACACACCTGTCTATGTAAGGTCCCACAGTTGACAGTGCATGTCAGAGCAAAAACCAAGCCATGATGTCAAAGGAATTGTCCGTTGAGCTCTGAGGCAGGATTGTGTTGAGACACAGATCTGGGCAAGGGTACCAAAAAATGTCTGCAGCATTGAAGGTCCCCTAGAACACAGTGGCCTCCATCATTCTTAAATGGAAGAAGTTTTGAACCACCAAGACTCTTCCTAGAGCTGGCCGCCCAGCCAAACTTAGCAATCGGGGTAGAAGGGCCTTGGTCAGGGAGGTGACCAAGAACCCGATAGTCACTCTGACAGAGCTACAGAGTTCCTCTGTGGACATGGGAGAACCTTCCAGAAGTAGAACCATCTCTCAGCACTTCACCAATCAGGCCTTTATGGTTGAGTGGCCAGACAGAAGCCCCTCCTCGGTAAAAGTCACGTGACAGCCCGCTTGGAGTTTGCCAAAAGGCACCTAAAGACTCTCAGACCATGAGAAACAAAATGCTTTGGTCTGATGAAACCAAGATTCAACTCTATGGACTGAATGCCACGTCTGGATGAAACCTGACAGAGCTTGAGAGGATATGCAGAGAAGAATGGGAGAAACTCCCCAAATACAGGTGTGCCAAGCTTATAACGTCATATTCAGGAAGACTCAAGGCTTTAGTTGCTGCCAAAGGTGCTTCAACAAAGTACTGAGTAAAGGCTTTGAATACTGACAGTTGAAGTCGGAAGTTTACATACACTTAGTTTGGAGTCATTAAAAGTTGTTTTTCAACCCCTCCACAAATTTCTTGTTAACAAACTATAGTTTTGTCAAGTCAGTTAGGACATCTACTTTGTGCATGACACAAATATTTTTTCCAGCAATTGTTTACAGACAGATTATTTCACTGTATCACACTGTATCACAAGAGGTTTACATACACTAAGTTGACAGTGCCTTTAAACAGCTTGGAAAAATCCAGAAAATGATGTCATGCCTTTAGAAGTTTCTGATAGGCTAATTGACATCATTTGAGTCAATTGTAGGTGTGCCTGTGGATGTATTTCAAGGCCTACCTTCAAACTCAATCAGCCAAGAATCAGCCAAGAAAATTGTAGACCTCCACAAGTCTGGTTCATCCTTGGGAGCAATTTCCAAACACCTGAAGGTACCATGTTCATCTGTACAAACAATAGAATGCAAGTATAAACACCATGGGACCACGCAGCCGTCATACCGCTCAGGAAGGAGACGTGTTCTGTCTCCTAGAGATGAATGTACTTTGGTGCGAAAAGTGCAAATCAATCCCAGAACAACAGCAAAGGACCTTGTGAAGATGCTGGAGGAAACAGGTACAAAAGTATCTATATCCACAGTAAAACGAGTCCTATAACGACATAACCTGAAAGGCCGCTCAGCAAGGAAGAAGCCACTGCTCCAAAACCGCCATAAAAAAGCCAGACTACGGTTTGCAATTGCACATGGGGACAAAGATCATACTTTCTGGAGAAATGTCCTCTGGTCTGATGAAACAAAAATAGAACTGTTTGGCCATAATGACCATCGTTATGTTCGGAGGAAAAAAGGGGACGCTTGCAAGCCGAAGAACACCATCCCAAACGTGAAGCACGGGTGTGGCAGCATCATGTTGTGCGGGTGCTTTGCTGCAGGAGGGACTGGTGCACTTCACAAAATAGATGGCATCATGAGATAGGATAATTATGTGGATATATTGAAGCAACATCTCAAGACATCAGTCAGGAAGTTAAAGCTTGGTCGCAAATGGGTCTTCCAAATAGACAATGACCCCAAGCATACTTCCAAAGTTGTGGTAAAATGGCTTAAGGACAACAAAGTCAAGGTATTGGAGTGGCCATTACAAAGCCCTGACCTCAATCCCATAGAAATTTTTGGGCAGAATTGAAAAAGCGTGTGCGAGCAAGGAGGCCTACAAACCTGACATAGTTACACCAGCTCTGTCAGGAGGAATGGGCCAAAATTCACCCAACTTATTGTGGGAAGCTTGTGGAAGGCTACCTGAAACGTTTGACCCAAGTTAAACAATTTAAAGCCAATACTACCAAATACTATTTGAGTGTATGTAAACTTCTGACCCACTGGGAATGTGATGAAAGAAATAAAAGCTGAAATAAATCATTCTCTCTACTATTATTTTGACATTTCACATTCTTAAAATAAAGTGGTGATCCTAACTGACCAAATACATGGAATTTTTACCCAGATTAAATGTCAGGAATTGTGAAAAATGGAGTTTAAGTGTATTTGGCTAAGGTCTATGTAAACATCCGATTTCAGCTGTACGTAAATGTGAAATTTAAAAAAATAACATTTAGTAGCAAAAATGTCTAAAGACCTGTTTTTGCTTTCTCACTATTAGGTATTGTGTGTAGATTGATGAAAAAACAACAACATTTTAATCAAATTTAAAATAAGGCTTTAACATGACAATGTGGAAAAAGTCATAGGGGCTGAATACTTTCCGAAGGCACTGTAACTGCTGTAAAGTGCAACTTTCCTACTAGAAAACTGTCGTTGTTGATAAAGATGTATACTCAAATTGATTCATATCACTCTTAGGTTTTTTGTGAAGACCTGCAATGGAAAACAAAAAGAATATACAACAATTCATCTCATAGTGCATCTATTCATCTGTTTCTATATATCAGCCCATGAATGTGTCGACTATGCTATGTGATTTTCTGTGACTATCTGTGTTGTCGTTTTTTCTGTCATCTATCATGTTTTCCCCTTGTTTGTTCATCCGTCCATTGTCAGAAGGATAGACAGATAGAAAGCCCTCTGTGAGCTGCTTCTCATCTCATGTTCAAATCTACCTATTTGTTCCTGGAGCTGCTCTTCCACTTTTTAAGCACAATTTGAGCTGTTGCAGAGAGCATCAGAGCCTTGTGCCACATACATCTTATCTGTTGTTGATGTGCAGACGCTTTTCTCAACAGCTATTTCAGAGAAAACTGATTTCTGCCCCAGTAATTGCCTCTGCAATATTCCCCGGATCCGCACATCATTCAAAGGAATACGTCTTCTTTTCCCCTGAAAGCTTTCTGCAGTCTTGCAGAACGAGGTGAATGACATTTTTTCCTCCATTTTGTTCTTCTTTTTTCCATTCTTCCGTGTCGTGCCAAAAAAGAACTTGGAGAGAGATTAGGGACACTTCTAGTGATATCTGCATCTGCCAATTAAAATGCTTTGCTTTTTCCGTGTGAGAAAAACACCAAGCATTTTAGATCAGCTATGAAACTAGCAGACAGATTAGTTTATCAAATAACATTACTTCAAATCATTTTTTATTAAAAAAACAACAACTATACATGTATAGTCCCTTCATATTTATACTGGACTCCAAGTGCATCATCGTCAAATCAACCAATCCCTCTAATCTTAATTACACCCTTCAGATGTCCGCAGACTAACCCATAAATCCCAGTCCATTGCAATACTATTTCGTATTTCGAGGGAACCTCTATTTGTACCATTTCTACTGAGATTGCCCTAAGAATAAATACTTTACCTAAGAGAATAATTATATTTCCCATTGATTGATTGTGTTTTTTCAGACCTCCTAACAGTACTATTTATAGGTCCATCTTAACACAGCCATTATGACTCAACAACCACTCCTGAGAGGTTTAATGCTTTAATATTTAATCGTTTTAACCCTCCAAACTCATGTTCATGATATGAATAGGCCCGTTTAACTTTGTCTGGTTTGCCATTCCAGATAAAATGTAATCTTTTTTTCTCACATGAATAGAAGCATGTTAAATTCATCAAACTGAAGACACAGTGAACTGCTTTAGTGTGATTAAAACATGTCAGTGGTCACCAGTTGTAACACTGAGCTGCTCAATATTCACTATTGGATCCTCTGTGATTTTCGATCCCTCATGATTTCAGAATTCTGCATACACTTTACAGTCCATACTCTGTCCACACAAATGGTTTTTAACATGGAATTGTAGAGAATTAGATCTGAAAGCATTTCTCATTTGTATTTTACATTGGCCATGGGACCATGCTATTCTGGAACACTGGCATCTTGCAAACCTTTTATTCCCATGGGAAATTTGCCTATATCAGAGAAATCATTTGTAAGCCCAATGCCCATTCAATCTGACTGGAATGGCAGGTACATATAGAACCCTGCCTGAGTGAGGAAATAAGATCTCAGCTGGATAGTTCTGTTCCAGTCGTTTTCTAAAATAACTTGGGGGAATATAAGAAATGAAGGTGACTCCTTGCTTTAATGCAGCTGTAAACACACTTCTCAACCCATTGGAAATGCCTTTGTCAAATGCTATCTGAAATTTCACAATTTATGTCAGCCAGCCGGCTGCACTGTGACTGCCGCTCTTTGTTTTATCTCAGCCGACTCCCATTAGCTCCAGTATCATAACCATGACATAAACACTGCAATAAGAACCCAGATATCTGTCACATCTGACTTGATCCCGACAAGCCCAAGCCTCTCAGAGCGGGTGTAAACAGTTTGTCACTGAACTGGGATTCCTCTTTATATCGTTGACATTTGGTGTTCATTCCAGAGGCAGAAGAAGAAAGCAGACGTAGAGAACCTGCGAGAGTCATGCCTGGATTCTAAATGGGGTTCACCACAGGTGACAGGGATATGAACCCCGGTGTGGCTGTAATAAGCTGTGCCTCTGTATCTTCTATTAGACAGAGGACAATGGTAGAGAATGTTCTGATTAGAGCTCATCTGTTGGTTACTATGGGAACAGGATATTATGTACTAGTGGTTGAGCTAACAGGAAGTTTATGTCTGTATGTGAGGCTTGTTTACAAAGCTCCTACAGACTCCATCTCCTCTTGTGGGATCTGGGATGAATTAGGATGCCTTCAGACTCCCTCTGCCGTGGACTGGCACTGTGCAGCGCGGCTCAGTCATAAACACACAGACACAAACAGTCAAGCACTAATATCACCTGAGAGGAATACCAGTGAAATATAGATGTTATTATTCGTTTTACTAATTAGCTATTTGATGTAATAGTTAAACAATGCCTTCTGCCGTTATTTGTGTTATAATTGCTTTCTGTCATGGTTTTTTGATACTCAGAATGAAATAGAACTTGTACTTTGCAGAGATGCATATTCACCACAATATATCATTTCCAACTATAGATTCTTACTGTGGATGTTTTCTTGCATGTAGTTTAGCAGCTTTTCAACACAGATCACACCATTGTGTAAAATAGAGGCAGAGAGGGGTAGCGGCAGTAGGAGGGCTGTGGAAAAACATGACAGATCAACAAATGGCATGGGGAGTGTCTGGGGGATGCTGCTGTGTGTAGCTACCCAGCTCCATGCAGCCTGAGGTGGATAAAGCCCAGCGCTGCTCTCTCCATCACTCTCCTCCTCACCGCTACCCACTGCCCCAACCCTCTCCTCAGACCCACTGACCTTTCCAGTATCAGGATGCTCCCAGTCATACCCGGGTGGGCTGATGTCACTAGTAGAGCAGAGCAGACTGTGAGAGCCAGCCAGTCAGCCAGGGTCCCATGTGGCTCTGTAGGTGGCATGGTATAATGAGCCAGCCCAGAGATCAACTACAGGACATACTGTAGCCTACACACACACACAGCCCATTCCAGGTCTAGGATTTATCTGATCCAGTCCTAGCCCGTTCCAGTTCTAGGATTTATCTGACCCAGTCTTGGCACGTTCCAGGTCTAGGATTTATCTGACTCTGTCTTGGCCAGTGCTTGTCCGCTCCAAGTCTGCTGTGTGTTTGGGCTGAGGCGGTGAGAGAGGGAGAGCTGTTGGCTGGCTGGCACGGCCTGATTACCTAAGACCATTTGTGAGCATTGAAGAGCGATGTCATCCCCTATCAGTCATCTCTTAGACTAGAATAGAGAGGCCTATCTGTCCCCTATCAGTCATCTCACAGACTAGAATAGATAAGCCTATCTGTCCCCTAGCAGTCATCTCACAGATGAGAATAGAGAGGCCTATCTGTCCCCTATCAGTCATATCTTAGACTATAATCGATAGGCCTATCTGTCCCCTAGCAGTCATCTCTCAGACTAGAATTTCTAGGCCTATCTGTCCCTTAGCAGTCATCTCTCAGACTAGAATTGCTAGGCCTATCTGTCCCTTAGCAGTCATCTCTCAGACTAGAATAGATAAGCCTATCTGTCCCTTAGCAGTCATCTCTCAGACTAGAATAGATAAGCCTATCTGCCCTTGAATAATAAATACCCCTCAATAAGTGTTGTCTGAATATATCACATATTCTGGGGCTTATCTTCTTTCTTTTATTCTTTACATGTTTAGTCATTTAGCAGACGCTCTTATCCAGAGCAACTTACAGGAGAAATTAGGGTTAAGTGCCTTGCTCAAGAGCACATCAACATATGTTTCACCTAGTCAGCTCGGGGATTAGAACCAGCAACCTTTCGGATTCTGGCCAAACACTCTTAACCGCTAGGCTACGATCTATTAGTTGAGATGGTCTTTAGTTTACCATTACGTATTTTGTCTACCTTTAGGCTGCTCTCTTTGAAATGATATGGTGCCTTTTCTTCCTCTCTGTCTAACAACAGCCTTTTTCTTCTGTGTGTCGGCAGGTCGGCCTGTCCAGTGACTCCAGCTGTGTGGAGGAGATTCTACGGGTAAGTTAGATTCACTTCCTTTCCCTGCCCTCCCCTAATTACACCTGATTATGCCTCAGATACTGTTAATTACACCTGGTTACGCCTCAGATGCTGTTAATTACACCTGGTTACGCCTCAGATACTATTAATTACACCTGGTTACGCCTCAGATGCTGTTAATTACACCTGGTTACGCCTCAGATACTATTAATTACACCTGGTTACGCCTCAGATGATGTTAATTACACCTGATTATGCCTCAGATACTGTTAATTACACCTGGTTACGCCTCAGATACTGTTAATTACACCTGGTTACGCCTCAGATGCTGTTAATTACACCTGATTATGCCTCAGATACTGTTAATTACACCTGGTTACGCCTCAGATGCTGTTAATTACACCTGATTATGCCTCAGATACTGTTAATTACACCTGGTTATGCCTCAGATACTGTTAATTACACCTGGTTACACCTCAGATACTGTTAATTACACCTGGTTACGCCTCAGATGCTGTTAATTACACCTGGTTACGCCTCAGATACTGTTAATTACACCTTGTTACGCCTCAGATGCTGTTAATTACACCTGGTTACGCCTCAGATGCTGTTAATTACACCTGGTTACGCCTCAGATACTGTTAATTACACCTGATTATGCCTCAGATACTGTTAATTACACCTGGTTACGCCTCAGATACTGTTAATTACACCTGGTTACGCCTCAGATGCTGTTAATTACACCTGGTTACGCCTCAGATACTGTTAATGACACCTGGTTTCGCCTCAGATGCTGTTAATTACACCTTGTTACGCCTCAGATGCTGTTAATTACACCTGGTTTCTCCTCAGATACTGTTAATTACACCTGGTTACGCCTCAGATTCTGTTAATTACACCTGGTTACGCCTCAGATACTGTTAATTACACCTGGTTACGCCTCAGATGCTGTTAATTACACCTGGTTACGCCTCAGATACTGTTAATTACACCTGGTTATGCCTCAGATGCTGTTAATTACACCTGATTACGCCTCAGATACTGTTAATTACACCTGGTTACGACTCAGATACTGTTAATTACACCTGGTTACGCCTCAGATGCTGTTAATTACACCTGGTTACGCCTCAGATACTGTTAATTACACCTGGTTACGCCTCAGATGCTGTTAATTACACCTGGTTACGCCTCAGATACTGTTAATTACACCTGGTTACGCCTCAGATACTGTTAATTACACCTGGTTACGCCTCAGATACTGTTAATTACACCTGGTTACGCCTCAGATACTGTTAATTACACCTGGTTACGCCTCAGATGCTGTTAATTACACCTGGTTACGCCTCAGATACTGTTAATTACACCTGGTTACGCCTCAGATGCTGTTAATTACACCTGATTATGCCTCAGATACTGTTAATTACACCTGGTTACGCCTCAGATACTGTTAATTACACCTGGTTACGCCTCAGATACTGTTAATTACACCTGGTTACGCCTCAGATACTGTTAATTACACCTGGTTACGCCTCAGATACTGTTAATTACACCTGGTTACGCCTCAGATACTGTTAATTACACCTGGTTATGCCTCAGATACTGTTAATTACACCTGGTTACGCCTCAGATACTGTTAATTACACCTGGTTACGCCTCAGATGCTGTTAATTACACCTGGTTACGCCTCAGATGCTGTTTGCACACAAAGCCACTTATCCACCCAGGCAGAGAGAAAAAATAAAGTCTTCTGTGATCATATTATAATGGGCCCTTGTGTTCTAATACAAGTTTGATCAAATTCATCAAGGGTTGATGCTGGCTAGCACATTTAGATCCTCTCAAATGGCTGTGTGAAAAGTGCTTTGACTTTCTTCAATGCCGAGACGCGCTCTTTTTTAGAAATCCATTCTGTGCGTAATAGCCTGTACAGAATTTGAATGTAAAGGGCACTGGGTCCATGTGAACTGAAAAATACATTTCCTTCTTGTATTCTTAGATGCAAACATATAGGCTGCCTTTTCTGTGAACTTTGACCTTTGTAGCAGGTGCTAATTCACTCCATGTGATCTGACCTGTAATTACACTCTTCGAATAAGTGTTCCAAAAGAGTTCTTCGGTTGTCCCCATAGGATAATCCATTTCGGTTTTGTTTCCAGAATTGGTTCTACCAGGTTCTACCTTTCAGGTTCTACATAGCACCTTATTTTCTAAGAGTGTAGATGAAGAGTGACATACAGGTGAGTTCCCAGAGTGACAGGCCACAGTAGGGCTGAATATTTTCCCGGTATTTTATAAATGTTCCATTCCGAGAATAAATAACTTTTCTACCAGGAAGTATCATTTTAAAGTATACAAAGCACATAAATATAAGCCTAATGATAGTGCCTTTATCCTATATGTAGCCTATGACAACGTTTCCCAAACTCAGTCCTTGGACTCCAAGAGCTAGGGAGTGTTTTTTAAAGAGAGAGGGCAGGTGTATTGCGCAATGGACAGAGGCTATAAGTTAGAAGCTTATGCATAGTCCATCATTCATTAGCTAAATATAAGGCTAATACTACATTTAATTGATTTCATGAAATAGGTAGGCTAGGACATCTACACTAAGTGTACAAAACATTAGGAACACCTGCTCTTTCCAAGACATAGACTGACCAGGTGAATCCAGGTGAAAGCTAAGATCCCTTATTGATGTCACTTGTTAAATCAACTTCAATCAGTGTAGATGAAGGGGAGGAGACAGGTTAAAGAAGGATTTGTAAGCCTTGAGACAGTTGAGACATGGATTCTGTATGTGTGTCATTCAGAGGGGGAATGGGCAAGACACATTTAAGTTGTTCTAAGGGCAAAAGGGGGTGCAACTCAACATTAGGAAGGTATATACAATGCATGTTTTCCTCATCAATCTACACACAATACCACATAATGACAAAGACAACAGGTTTTTAACAATTTTTGCTCATTAAAAAAAATATAAAACTGAAATATCAAATAACAAAGTACTTTGTTGAAGCACCTTTGGCAGTGATTACAGCCTTGAGTCTTCTTGCATACATCCTTGGCACATAGTTTCTCCCATATCTCCCAGAGATATTCCATCAGGTTCAAGTCCGGGATCTGGCTGGGCCACTCAAGGACATTACGAGACTTGTCCCGAAGCCACTCCTGCGTTGTCTTGGCTGTGTGCTTCAAGCGGTCTGAATACTTTCAGAAGGCACTGTACTGTAGGTCTAATACAGTGGAAATTACAATACAAGATATATTAAATGGCTGAGTATATTCACAGTCCCCTTTGTGCATTAAGGTGTTCTTTTATATTGTTTGTATTGCTAGTTTGAGTTACCTGGGGTGGCAGAGAGTTCCATGCAGTCATGGATAAATGTAATTCTGTGCATTTCCCAGCCTCTGTTCTGGACCTGGGGACTGTGAAGAGACCTCTGGTTGCATGTATTGTACCGAAGAGTGTCCAAACTGTGTGCCAACTGCTTGAACAGACAGTTTGGCACTGTCAACACTTCAATTATTATCATTTTTAAGAGCAAATTATTATTTACAATGACGGCCTAGGAACAGTGGGTTAACTGCCTGGTTCAGTGGCAGAACGACAGATTTTTACCTTGTCAGCTTGGGGATTCGATCCACTAACCTTTCGGTTACTGGCCCAACGCTCTAACCACGAGGCTACCTGCCGCTCCCATCAATACCTCGCACAAAGACCAATAGTGAGGCAGTTTCAGCACCACAATGGACGTAACTCGAATCTGTCTTAATGTGAGTTCTACACAGCAAAGCCATTGGTTAGGCATCACATAAAAAATGTTTTGATCAGCTAGGGCAGAGCAGGCTGGGGCTCATGCTTGGAATATCCGTTGCAATGTGTAATGCAGCCTAGTTGAATTTACACCATCCCAGCAGCTATCTTAGAAATACAATGTTGCTCTCTGCTTCTCCGAGCATGCACTTCGTAGCCTATAGCCTATGTATCATTTGATTGAGACCACACTAAATAGCCTTAGGCACACTTTTTATTGCACCCCCAGCAGAGAATCAGAGATGAGGGACAGCATCGGGCACACTATATAACCTAATAAGCAAATCATTCTAAAACACTGAGCAATATAGACATTTCATTAATTGCAAATTGCATGACCCTCCCCTGGACGAGATTAAAAAAATACTAAACCCTCCACTTGACTGAAATTGAAATGACCCTCCCCCATTTTCCTCCATGTCTCCATTACGCACATTTAGATCCATCTCTAAATTAGACCATTTCATCCACTTATAAAAACACAACATCGCTATCAAAAAATATGATTGGAGATATGGACTACCCTGCTAGCATATAGTCAGTGCTCTGCCTGTCCTTTCCAACCTCCTTGCTCTGCTTGCTCAGCCTGTCCGGTTCTTGAGAGTTTTTCGCTTTAACTCACTCCACCTGACGGCCATATTGCCGGTTGCCCAGCAACTGTTATTTTACATCATCACCCTCCCAGAGGGTTCCATATTTGACAGGTTCACATAACTCAGCCGCTCGGTCGCTCGTTCGGGGGAAATGCGTAGTCCTCTACTGGTTTCCGTGACGTCTACAGTACTACCGTTGCCAGAGGCGCTGGAGAGGCTGCATTGGTTTATGACTGGAAGTCAGTCGCCATAGTGATGCTTCATTGGCTGGTAACAAACACACCCCAGCCTCCTCAGCCATACAAGCGTGTCAGTGAGTATCCCAGACTCCCTGTTATAGCCCTGCACTGAAGCCCTCCCAGCATCTCTTTCCCAGGATAAATAAGAGAAAGTGGTCATTTATAAAAAAATATATATTTTTATGAACTGCATGACGTGAAATGGAACTGTTAAATTATTTGCAATGTCTAAATATGGCTTCTCTAAGGCCTTCTCTCTGCTCTCTGCATGATCAATCATCAATGCTCAGGGTGGGGACAGACATCCCATCTCAGTATGGAGTGCAGTTCACAATACATGTAGACCTATCATCTCATCATGGTAACTTTTTTCTTGTGACAGGTAGGCCTAAATATTCAGCAGCATATGCTACAGTAATATAAGGACTGAATGCGCTTCTAATTTACACATCTCCATCTGGAGATCATTTTCTATTTGTAAAGATATATTTTTTTAATTGCAGCTGCAGAGTTTTAAAAGTCTATCACTCGAATATCGCTGCTTTAAATCAGGGGTGTCAAACTCATTCCATGGAGGGCCTAGTGTCTGCGGGTTTTTGTTTTTTTCCTTCAATTAAGACCTTGACAACCAGGTGTGGGGAGTTCCTTACTAATTACTGACCTTATTTCATCAATCATGTACAAGGGTGGAGCAAACACCAGCAGACACTCAGCCCTGAGTTTAGCACATTTGCTTTGTGAGCACACTCTTGCAGTCTTTCTCTCTCTTCAACAATTCCATTCAAACTGCATCCAAGATAGATAATCCTCTTCAAGATTGATATACAGTGCATTCAGAAAGTATTCAGACCCCTTCCCTTTTTCCACATTTTGTTAAGTTACAGCCTTATTCTAAAATGGATTAAATACACATTTTTACTCATCAATCTACACACAACGACATAGTGAAAGCAGGTTTTTAGAAATGTTTTAAAATGTATTATTTACATAAGTATTCAGACCCTTTGCTGTGAGACTTGAAATTCATCTCAGGTGCATCCTGTTTCCATTGATCATCCTTGAGCTGTTTCTACAACTTGATTGGAGTCCACATGTTGTAACGGTTTTCCTCCTCCTCTTCGTCTGAAGAGCGCAGCGTGATAGTTTGACATAATGATGTTTATTAAAGTAAAGACGAAAACCGAAAACACTTCAACAAACTACAAAATAACGAACGAACGTAGACAGACCTGAACTATGAGAACTTACATATAACACGAAGAACGCACGAACAGGTACATACTTCAACAAACGAACGAACAAACCGAAACAGTCCCGTGTGGTGCAACATACACAGACACGGAAGACAACCACCCACAACAAACAATGTGAAACAACCTACCTATATATGGTTCTCAATCAGAGGAAAACGTAAACCATCTGCCTCTGATTGAGAGCCATACAAGGTCAATTAACACTGACACTTACATAGATACACAAAACATAGAATGCCCACCCCAACTCACGTCCTGACCAACTAAACACATACAAAAATAACAGAAAACAGGTCAGGAACGTGACACGTGGTAAATTCAATTGATTGGACATGATTTGGAAAGGCACCCACCTGTCTATTTAAGGTCCCACAGAGCTGAAACCAAGCCATTAGGTTGAAGGAATTGTCTGTAGAGCTCTGAGACAGGATTGTGTTGTTGCACAGATCTGGGGGAGGGTAACAAAAAATGTCTTCAGCATTGAATGTCCCAAAGAACACAGTAGCCTCCATCATTCTTAAATGAAAGAGGTTTAGAACCACCAAGACTCTTCGTAGAGCTGGCCGCCCAGCCAAACTGAGCAATCAGGGGAGAAAGGCCTTGGTCAGAGAGGTGACCATGAACCCAAACAGAACTCCAGAGATCACCTGTGGAGATGGGAGAACCTTCCAGAAGGACAACAATCTGTGCAGCACTCCACCAATCAGGCCTTAATGGTAGAGTGGCCAGACAGAAGCCACTCCTCAGCAAAAGGCACCTACCTGACAGGCTGTTTAGAGTTTACCAAAAGGCACCTAAAGGACTCTCATACCATGAGAAACAAGAATCTCTGGTCTGATGAAACCACGATTGAACTCTTTGGCCTGAATGCCAAGCATCACGCCTGGAGGAAACCTGACACAATCCCTAAGGTGAAGCATGGGGGTGGCAGCATCATGCTGTGGGGATGTTTTTCAGCGGCATCGATGGGAGAGAATTCAGGATCGAGGCAAAGATGAATGGAGCAAAGTACAGAGAGATCCTTGATGAAAACGTGCTCCAGAGCACTCAGGACCTCAGACTGGTGCGAAGGTTCACCTTCCAACAGGACGACTCAAAGCACACAGCAAAGGCAACGCAAGAGTGACTTCGGGACAAGTCTCTGAATGTCCTTGATTGGCCCAGCCAGAGCCCAGACGTGAACCCAATGGAACATCTCTAGACAGACTAGCTGTGAAATAGCTGAAAATAGCTGTGCAACAACGCTCCCTATCCAACCTGACAGAGCTTGAGAGGATCTGCAGAGAAGGTGCTTCATCAAAGTATAGGGTCTGAATACATACAGTTGAAGTCGGAAGTTTACATACACGTACATTTTTCCAACAACTGTTTACAGACAGATTATTTCACTTATAATTCACTGTATCACAATTCCATTGGGTCAGAAATTCCCATACACTAAGCTGACTATGCCTTTAAACAGCTTGAAAAAATCCAGAAAATGGCTTTAGAAGCTTCTGATAGGCTAATTGACATAATTTGGCTTTAGAATCTTCTGATAGGCTAAGAGAGTCAATTGGAGGTGTACGTGTGGATGTATTTTAAGGCCTACCTTCAAACTCAGTGCCTCTTTGCTTGACATCATGGGAAATCAAAAGAAATCAGCCAAGACCTTGTAATATTGTAGACCTTCACAAGTCTGGTTCATCTTTGAGAGCCAATTTCAAATGCCTAAAGGGTACCATGTTCATCTGTAGAAACAGTAGTACGCAAGTATAAACACCATGGGACCACGCAACCGTCATACCGCTCAGGAAGGAAACGCATTCTGTCTCCTAGAGATGAACGTACTTTGGTGCGAAAAGTGCAAATCAATCCCAGAACAACAGCAAAGGACCTTGTGAAGATGCTGGAGGAAACAGGTACAAAAGTATCTATATCCACAGTAAAACAAGTCCTATATCGGCATAACCTGAAAGGCCGCTCAGCAAGGAAGAAGCCACTGCTCCAAAACCGCCATAAAAAAAGCCAGACTACGTTTTCAAACTGCACATGGGGACAAAGATCATACTTTTTGGAGAAATGTCCTCTGGTCTGAACTGTTTGGCCATGATGACCATCGTTATGTTTGGAGGAAAAAGGGGAGGCTTGCAAGCCGAAGAACACCATCCCAACCATGAAGCATGGGGGTGGCAGCATCATGTTGTTGGGGTGCCTTGCTGCAGGAGTGACTGGTGCACTTCACAAATTAGGTGGCATCATGAAGAGGAAAATTACGTGGATATATTGAAGCAACATCTCAAGACATCAGTCATGAAGTTAAAGCTTGGTTCCAAATGAGTCTTCCAAATGGACAATGACCCCAAACATGCTTCCAAAGTTGTGGCAAAATGGCTTAAGGACAACAAAGTCAAGGTATTGGAGTGGCCATCACAAAGCCCTGACCTCAATCCCATAGAAAATGTGTGGCCAGAACTGAAAAAGCGTGTGCAAGCAAGGAGGCCTACAAACCTGACTCAGTTACACCAGCTCTGTCACTAGAAATGGGCCAAAATTCACCCAACTTATTGTGGGAAGCTTGTGGAAGGCTACCCAAAACGTTTGACCCAAGTTAAACAATTTAAAGGCAAATACTAATTGAGTGTATGTAAACTTCTGACCCACTGGGAATGTGATGAAAGAAATAAAAGCTGAAAAAAATGATTCTCTCTACTATTATTCTGACATTTCACATCTTAAAATAAAGTGGTGATCCTAACTGACCTAAGACAGGGAATTTTACTCTGATTAAATATCAGGAAATGTGAAAAACTGAGTTTAAATTATATTTGGATAAGGTGTATGTAAACTTCAGACTGTTTGTATGTATGTAACTATATGTAAATTTAAATGTGATATTTTGGGGGGTATTGGGCTATTGTGTGTAGATTGATGAGGGAAAAAGCTATTTAGTCAATATTAGAATAAGGCTGTAATATAACAAAATGTGGAAAAGGTCAAAGGGCCTGAATACTTGCCGAAGGCCCTGTAGATGTTGTGTGCATGTACTGATATGTAGGCTATGTGTGACGTTTTAAATGTGTGTATTTCAGTCCTTGACTAATAATGTTCTGTCCTATGTATTATGTCATCTTTCATGTGGACCCCAGGAAGAGTAGCCAATGCCTTTGCAGCGGCTAATGGGGATCCTAATAAATACCAAATACCAAACTTGAAGCAGCAGCTACGGCACAAACAATCAGAAATAGGCAGCTCATGTTGCTGACAATAGGCATCATTAATTTCAACCGTCTTCATTTTAATTCGACTTTACTAACAACAACAACAGGGCTTTGTGTTGGAGCCTATTTCTTCCTTTTTAAGAAATAAGAGGTAGGCCTACCTGTTTGACAGAATAAATTATCCTATAGGCTGCTATATCCATACATTTGTCCGTCAATTCCTCCACCCACCATGCACTCTTTATATAGCCTACTTCTGTGTCAGTGAAGGGCTGTTAAGTTAAATTAAAACCAAGACTCAAATTGAGGGGATATGAGAGTGTATGCCATAGGCCTACTTTTTATTAAAGAAAATGGCCATCCATTTTCATTTCAGAAAGGTCCGATTTTCTCCAGGTAACCCTTATTATAAATACCCTACAGTCCTTTAGCATTTGGTAAAGCCTCAACCCTTTCTACAGTGCCTTTAGAAAGTATTCACACCCCTTTACTTTTTACACGTTGTGTTCTGTTACAGGCTGAATTTAAAATGGATTCAATTGAGATTGTGTGTCACTGGCCTACACATAACACCTCATAATAAGTGGAGTTATGTTTTTAGAAATGTTTACAAATTAATAAAAATGTAAAGCTGAAATGTCTTGAGTCAATCTCTGTACTCCACACATACAATTATCTGTAAGGTCCCTCAGTCGAGCAGGGAATTTCAAACAGAGATTCAACCACAAAAACCAGGAAGGTTTTCCAATGCCCCGCAAAGAAGGGCACCTATTGGTAGATGGACATTGAATATCACTTTGAGCATGATGAAGTCATACATTACACTTTGGATGGTGTATCAATACACCCAGTTACTACAAGATACAGGCGTCCTTTCTAACTCAGTTGCCGGAGAGGAAGGAAACTGCTCAGGGATTTCAGCATGAGGCCAATGGTTTAAAACAGTTACAGAGTTTAATGGCTGTGATAGTAAAAAACTGAGGATGGATCAACAACATTGTGGTTACTCCACAATACTAACTTAATTGACAGAGTGACCAGAAGGAAGGAGTTTTTCAGGATAAAAAAATAAACGAAAGGGAGCTAGGCACAGGCAAAGTCCTAGACCTCAACTTGATTTTGTCTGGTTTCCACCAGACACTGTGAGATGAATTGAACTTTCAGCAAGACAATAACCTAAAACACAAGGCAAAATATACACTGGAGTTGCTTACCAAGACATAATTGAATGTTCCTGGGTGGCAGAGTTACAGTTTTGACTTAAATTGGCTTGAAAATCTATGGCAAGATGTGAAAATGACTGTCTAGCAATGATCAACAACCAACTTGACAGAGCTTGAATAATTTTTTAAAGAATAATGTGCAAATATTTTATAATCCAAGTGTGCAAAGCTATTAGAGACTTACCCAGAAAGATTCACAGCTGTAATCGCTGTCAAAGGTGATTCGAACATGTATTGACGCAGGGGTGTAAATACTTACATATGTAAACAAGATATTTCGGTATTTCATTTTCAATCAATTTGCCCCCCCAAAAATATATGTTTTCACTTTGTCATTGTGAGGTACTGTGTGTAGATGGGTGATGAAAAAAAATTGAAAATGCAATCCATTTTGAATTCAGGCTTTAACAGTATAAAATGTGGAATAAGTTAAGAGGAATTAATATTTTCTAAAGGCACTGTACCTCTTCCAATTCAATTAGCTAGAAAAAAAGTGAATAATGACAACATTTGTTTTGTTTTGTGTGAATACAGTGACAGCGATAAAACACAAAAATAGAGACACTTTCTAATTGAGCGAGGCATCTACAAGGACAACCCGCCGGCCCTGCTTCGGTTGGGTCATTATAATTGAAGCAATGCATTCTAAAAAAAATCACACGCATCGCACGCTCGCCTTTGGCAAAACTGAGTTTGTAGGAGAGAGAGAGAGGTCTTGTCTACACTTGACACTTACATGCGACTTCTGCTATCAGAATAAGAATATCGCATTGAAAAGACTGGTCTAGATGCACAAACGTTGCTTTGTGGGTTGATTGTGTTCAGATCTGGCTGACTGATTTCTCCTCAGTCTGGATGCAATTGGTGTGTGACGTCATCAGCACTCCTCCCACAAGTCTCCAGAAAACGTGTGTTTTGGGGCCGAGAGGCACCTTTTAATTATAAAGTTGGAGGAAATACATTCCTAGCGTGTGAGGAACATGTTTGCTGGCCTCATAAATGAAAGCCAGCTAGCTAGTATTTAGATTTTTTTTTGGGGGGGCTAGAGTTTGCAATCCCTTTAGCGTTGCTTACTAGCTACAGAGGTTAGCTGGCTAGTTAGCAACAGTAGTTAGCTACTGCCATCAGTTGTTGTGTTGTTATCATATTTTGCTAAATGCATACTTGCATTTGAATATAGTGTCGGAAAGGGAATCCAGACACACTGTGGATACGGTAGACACATTTAAATGTAGGTGTAGATGCATGACGCGTTCGGAATTCCATGAACAGAACTCTATGATCAGAATACTAAAGCTGCATGAACAGTCTAGACGCAGCCAGAGAGACCGCTGCCATGTGGAGTCAAAGCCATGCCGCTGGATCGAGAGAGATGTGGACGGAGTAGTCACTCACGGCCTTGACTCAGGAGTCACTCAAAGCAGCCTGAGAGATTCCAACGCCGCCACAGCCTTTTCAAATCCTTTCACTCTGAACTGCTGCCTCTTTAGCAAGCCTCTCTAAGTTCACTCATTCACTCGCCGGCTGAAACTTCAAAAGCCAGGATTTCAGGAGAGATTTTTTAAATTTTATATCAGAATGTCTTCTCCTTCGTTGGGGTTACTGCCATCAGAATGTTTAAGATTGTCTAAGATGTGAAGTGCCTTACGAATGACACTTGTCATCCCTTGGAAATAAGCTAAAGGACCAGACAGAGATACCAAGCTCCAATTCACTGTTATTGACAAGCACTTATATGGACCACTTAAAAAAAGTGTCCCAACCTCCTAAGTGCATATCTGAAAAAGAGAGAATATTATTTTTTCTCATACTGTCTCCAACCCAGTTTTTTAAGGTGATTCTCTTGCATGGTGTCAGGTTCACAGTATACCTCCCTACTGAAGCACTGACAGATCAGAAACGGTTGACCCTCTGAGCTACAGATGTCTGATTACATTCATCAACTAGAGGAAAATGAAGAGCAGGAACACATTTTTGTGTCCTTATCTATTTCAATTAGACATCATTTTGATCTGAAATTTAACGGGTTTAGATATTCATCCGTGCAGATGTCAAGTTTACAAACATAATATAATTATTACATTGTAATGCTATTTATTTACATTGTAATGCCTTTTATTTTCTAAATTATAATAAGACTAATATAATGTATTCACATACTACATTCTCAAGGTTAGCTTTGTATAGTTGTTCCAGTAACACTGTACATTATGTTGTCCCTATTACTATGTAATAACTGTAGTAACAACATAGTAGTTACATAGGAATTGCTTTGCAATTACATGGTAACAGTATTTAGCGGTATCGTTTATTACATAAGTGGAATGAAAAAGGGGACAGGACTCATTTTAGGTGCCAGTACCTACATTCCAGATTGATAGATTTAGGTGTGTTTCCTATCCTATCCTTGAAACGTGTTTGTTTTTCCCATCTCCTATATATTTAATACAACACAAGTACATGACAGTATTACCTCTAGCAGACAGAAAATACAGAATTTGTGACATTTCATTATACACATCTACTTCAGTGTTGTCCAACTCCAGTCCTTGAGTACCTGCAACAGCACACAATGATTCAACTCATTGAGGGCTTGATGATTAGTTGACAAGTTGAATCAGGTGTGCTTGTCCAGGGCTATAACTAAAATGTGTACTGTTGGAGGTACTCAAGGATTGGAGCTGGAAAACACAAATTTACTCCAAGAAATGACAATCTGCTAAGCCAAGAGGTTAAAAGTGAGTCTGAATGATTGACAGGTGAGATGATCAGTTTTTACCATATTTATTGGAATGAGGATTCAAAATAGATAAAGCTTCTAAGTGAAGGTACAGCCAGTGAAAGAGTAGATATGAGACCTGGCCTTCCTCATAATCCACAAACACCCCCACCTTCTGGGGCTTCTGTCTCAGGGAGAGATTATAAGGGAGGGGTAGGCTGTATAATTATTCCAATCCAGTCCGACCATCCAGAGTCCATCCTCAGGGAACAGTTGTGGCACCCCCTTCCTGTTGATGGACTCTTTGGCCACTCCTAGCCTCCACTTAGTATTTCCCTTCTCTGTCACCTCATAGTAGAATCTCACTGAGGAGAAGCTCTCCTTTTCCAGGACATAGGGAGGTTTATTAAACCTCTTTGGGTTGTCAGGGAGATTCTGCTGTCTGTCTCCACATCTTCAGACAGGATGAGATAGCAATATGCTGTATCATGGTCTAAAGTAGGGTTCCACAACTGGCGGACCACGGCTAAATTTGTCCCGTGGGTGGTTTTATTTGGCCCCACTAGTTTTCAAAGCAAAAACATTTTATATATTTTTTGGGGTGATTTTGAATTTTCAGTGTTGGACATTAAAGACTGTAAAAACACCAGGAAATCAGCTCCAAGTGATTTTCATTTTGGAAATGTATTCCCTAGTATCCCCATGCATAATAGAGACACCTGATCATATACAAATGTTTGAAATGATTATGTTCATGTGCGCAACTTTCACTGGGGATGGGGGGGGACCCCACATCCTGAACTGACATTTTTGTCCACCCCAGGTTTATCATTGGAATGTGATACAAAACGAGGCAACAGTGTGCTGTAGGAGCATGTGGACCCCTCCGAGTGGTCGGGTAGGCTGTTAAGAATGTGTATATCCAAAAATACAAATTATGTTCCCCCCACTTCTAAAACCTAATTTGTGCCCCTGATTATGTTTTAGTCAAATATTATATCTGTTCTGGATTATTGTGGTCAATTTAGAGTCTACAAATGATTTGTAATTATGTTACGACCATCCGCTCAAGAAAAAATTAATCCCACGGCTGAATCTAGTTGATGATCCCTGGTCTAGAGTCATCCACTGCTGCATCCTCTTCAACTCGATGTCAATCAACTTCTCCACCCCTGTATTGTATTTCTCCTCAAGCTCAGAAAATGCTCTCCTCACCATCGTCTGCAGCTGATACACATACGCCATCAAAGCTTTCCTCACATCCCCCCCACTGAGAACAAAGTGAACACCAATCCCATACCAATCCTTGGGGAGCTGTGGAGGTGGTCCTCAGTGTGATGGAGCTGTGGAGGTGGTCCTCAGTGTGATGGAGCTGTGGAGGAGGTGGATGTGGTCCTTGGTGTTATGGTTATGTGGAGGAGGTAAAGTTGGTCCTCAGTGTTATGGTAATGTCGAGTAGATGGTTCTCAGTGTGATGGAGCTGTGGAGGAGGTGGTCCTCAGTGTTATGGTAATGTGGAGGAGGTGGATGTGGACCTCAGTGTGATGGAGCTGTGGAGGAGGTGGAGGTGTACCTTAGTGTTATGGTAATGTGGAGGAGGTGGATGTGGTCCTCAGTGTGATGGAGCTGTGGAGGTGGTCTTCAGTGTGATGGAGCTGTGGAGGTGGTCCTCGGTGTGATGGAGCTGTGGAGGAGGTGGATGTGGTCCTCAGTGTGATGGAGGTGGAGGTGGTCCTCGGTGTGATGGAGCTGTGGAGGAGGTGGATGTGGTCATTTGTGTTATGGTAATGTGGAGGAGGTGGATGTGGTCCTCAGTGTGATGGAGGTGGAGGTAGTCCTTAGTGTTATGGTAATGTGGAAGAGGTGGAGGTGGTCCTTTGTGTTATGGTAATGTGGAGGAGGTGGAGGTGGTCCTCAGTGTGGTGGAGGTGGTCCTTAGTGTTATGGTAATGTAGAGTGGGTGGATGTGGTCCTCAGTGTGATGGAGGTGGAGGTGGTCCTTAGTGTTATGGTAATGTGGAGGAGGTGGAGGTGGTCATTTGTGTTATGGTCATGTGGAGGAGGTGGATGTGGTCCTCAGTGTGATGGAGGTGGTCCTCAGTGTGATGGTAATGTGGAGGAGGTGGATGTGGTCCTCCGTGTGATGGAGCTGTGCAGGAGGTGGTCCTCAGTGTGATGGTATGTGGAGGAGGTGGAAACACAGGGATAACTCAGGAAATACACTGGGGAAAATAAGTGACACCTGGAGGGGGTGGAGACAATCACAAGGACAGGTGAAACAGAGACCCACAGGAATAGGAGACTGAGTGTAGTTTTGTGTCCAGATTTCTGAAGAGCAGGTTAGAGTTTGTTTCCTTGCTAAACTTTACTTTCTTTAATTTCAACAAATCGACGTTACACAGATTACTCAGCCCCTCCCTATCCCAGACAAACTATTGTGTGTGTGTGTGTGTGTGTGTGTGTGTGTGTGTGTGTGTGTGTGTGTGTGTGTGTGTGTGTGTGTGTGTGTGTGTGTGTGTGTGTGTGTGTGTGTGTGTGTGTGTGTGTGTGTGTGTGTGTGTGTGTGTGTGTGTGTGCGCACGCTGGTACATGCCATTGGCTTGGACTAGTGTAAGAGTGGGGGTTGTGCCTGTTTGCCTGCTCATGGCCTGGGCGTATGTGTGACTTTCATGTTGAGGACCTCTTTGCGGGAGTGGGGTAGGCAGGAGGGGCATAGGTCTAATCTGAGGGGGCCTAAATGGGGTGTGGGCATGGTTGACTTGGGGGGGTGTTGATTGGTAGTGGGGTGTGGGCATGGTTGACTTGGGTGTGAATGGTAGTGCTGTGGACTGGATGTAGGTCCTCTCTGCGTGGGTCCTCTCTGTGTAGCTCCGGTGGGGAGTCTTTCTCTCTCTCTGATGCAACAGGTCAGGATGCTGTCGATGGTGCAGCTGTAGAACGTTTTGAGGATCTAGGGACCCATGCCAAATCTTTTCAGTCTCTTGAGGGGGACTCTCTCTCGTGCTCTCTTCCCCACTATCTTGGTGTGTTTGGACCATGATAGTTTGTTGGTGATGTGGACACCAAGGAACTTAAAACTCTTGACCCGCTCCACTACAGCCCCGTCGATGTGAATGGGGGCGTGTTCGGCCCTCGTTTTCCTGTAGTCCACGATTACACAGTCCTTGTTCCACTTATGTAATAACCGATAGCGCTAAACCCTATTACCATGTAATTACAAAGCAATTCCTAAGTAACTGCTATGTTGTTACTACAGTTATTATTGTGTAGTTACATAGTAATTGGGACAACTCAATGTACTGGGTTACCATTGTTTTCAATAGAATGGCTCCAGACCTGTTCTTCCATGTATGAGTAGGGCTGGGCGATATATATTGTGAATACCGGTATACTGGTATTGATCCACATACCGTTATGGATTATTACAACATCGTCTATAAAGGTATTTTTATACAGTGCTAAGTATATGAAAAGTTCAACAAATTGGACAACCTAAGTTTGGTTGAAAATAAAACCGTCAGAATGGAGAAAGCCTATTAAAATCACTTATATATTATATTTTGGCCATATCGCCCAACCCTATGTATGAGTGTTAAAATAGATCAACAGCAAAAGTCACAGCCGAGGGATAGATGTATTCATTAACCAGCACACAAGATGGTCATTCTTGTTTCCTGTAGATGTTCTATTTAGAGAGCATGTCCTGCTAGCACCGCGGCCACACACACACCAGGCCCAGCTTGAATAATGACTGGTACTTCTCCCTGCGTGACATAGTCTGCCACTATGAATCGGCTGCTGCTCTCTCTCTCTCTCTCTCTCTCTCTCTCTCTCTCTCTCTCTCTCTCTCTCTCTCTCTCTCTCTCTCTCTCTCTCTCTCTCTCTCTCTTTCTGTCTGCCTCTCAGCCATGTTGCCTTGCAAACTGTTGTTGTGACAGCCTGGGTCCTTTACTGTGACCACTGTCTATAGATCAGATTATTTTATGGCTTGTAGTGTATAGTACACTCTAATATCAACTGAAGACATCAATATCCAATTATAGTTTTCCCCCTCATCTGTCAGAGATAGCCTGAACCAGGGCTCTCCAACCCTGTTGCTGGAGAGCTACCCTCCTCTAGGTTTTTGCTTGATTAGGGTTGGAAACTTGGGAAGGACCCATAATTAATAATTTCACTGTTAGATTACACCTATGGTTTACGAAGCATTTGACAAATACAATTAATTTATTTATCTATTTTGATTTGAAGTAAACTCAGCAAAAATAGAAACATCCTCTCACTGTCAACTGTGTTTATTTTCAGAAAACTTAACATGTGGAAATATTTGTATGAACATAACAAGACTCAACAACCGAGACATAAACTGAACAATTTCTACAGACATGTGACTAACAGAAATTGAATAATGTGTCCCTGAACAAAGGGGGGGTCAAAATCAAAAGTAACAGTCAGTATCTGGTGTGGCCACCAGCTGCATAAAGTACTGCAGGGCATCTCCTCCTCATGGACTGCACCAGATTTGCCAGTTCTTTCTGTGAGATGTTACCCCACTCTTCCACCAAGGCACCTGCAAGTTCCCGGACATTTCTGGGGGGAATGGCTCAAGCGCTCACCCTCCGGTCTAACAGGTCCCAGACGTGCTCAATGGGATTGAGGTCTGGGCTCTTCGCTGGCCATGGCAGAACACTGACATTCCTGTTTTGCAGGAAACCACGCACAGGACGAGCAGTATGGCTGGTGGCATTGTCATGCTGGAGGGTCATGTCAGGATGAGCCTGCAGGAAGGGTACCACATGAGGGAGGAGGATGTCTTCCCTGTAACGCACAGCGTTGAGAATGTCTGCAATGACAACAAGCTCAGTCTGATGATGCTGTTACACACCGCCCCAGACCCTCCACCTCCAAATCGATCCCGCTCCAGAGCACAGACCTCGGTGTAACGCTCATTCCTTCGATGACAAACGCGAATTTGACTATCATCTCTGGTGAGACAAAACCGCAACACATCAGTGAAGAGCACCTTTTGCCAGTCCTGTCTGGTCCACGACGGTGGGTTTGTGCCCATAGAAGATATTGTTGCCAGTGATGTCTGGTGAGGACCTGCTTTACAACAGGCCTACAAGCCCTCAGTCCAGCCTTTCTCAGCCTGTTGCAGACAGTCTAAGCACTGATGGAGGGATTGTGCATTCCTGGTGTAACTCGGGCAGTTGTTGTTGCCATCCTGTACCTGTCCCGCAGGTGTGATGTTCGGATGTACCGATCCTGTGCAGGTGTTATTACACGTGGTCTGCCACTGCGAGGACGATCAGCTGTCCGTCCTGTCTCCCTGTAGCACTGTCTTAGGCGTCTCACATTGCAATTTATTTCCCTGGCCACATCTGCAGTCCTCATGCCTCCTTGCGGCATCCCTAAGGCACGTTCACGCAGATGAGCAGGGACCCTGGTCATCTTTCTTTTGGTGTTTTTCAGAGTCAGTAGAAAGGCCTCTTTAGTGTCCTAAGTTTTCATAACTGTGACCTTAATTGCCTACCATCTGTAAGCTGTTAGTGTCTTGACGACCATTCCACAGATGCATGTCCATTAATTGTTTATGGTTCATTGAACAAGCATGGGAAACAGTGTTTAAACCCTTTACAATGAAGATCTGTGAAGTTATTTGGAGTTTTACGAATTATCTTTGAAAGACAGGGTCCTGAAAAAAAGGTATTTTTTTTTTCTGAGCTTATTAGAATTTTTTTTACGGTGATGTTAATGATTTAATGTTAATGATTTAACAGCAAATCCTTTTGTTGAAAGAAATGTGGCAAACATGTAAAATATGGATGTGGACACCCGCTTGTCGAACATCTCATTCTGAAATCATGGGCATGGAGTTGGTCGCCCCTTTGCTGCCATAATAGCCTCCACTCTTCTGGGAAGGCTTTACACTTATCGCGTTTCAAGTAAGAACCAACTGCAGACTGTGTTGAAGAAACAATGTTTATTACAGCAACGGGCAGACAAACGACAGGTCAAGACAGGCAGAGGTCGATAATCCAGAGTAGTGGGGTAAAGGCACAGGACGGCAGGTAGACTTAGGGTCAGGGGCAGGCAGAGTGGTCCGGCAGGCGGGTTCAGAGTCAGGACAGGCAAGGGTCAAAACCAGGAGAGTGAGAAAAAAGAGAGACTGGGGAAAAGCAGGAGCTGAAACAAAAGGCTAGTTGACTTGACAAACAAGACGAACTGGCCACAGACAAACAGAGAACACAGGTATAAGTACCCAGAGGATAATGGGGAAGATGAGCAACACTTGAAGGGGGGTGGAGCCAAGCACAATGACAGGTGAAACAGATCAGGGCGTGACACCACGAGATGTTAGAACATTGCTGCAGGGACTTGCTTCCATTCAGCCACAAGAGCATTAGTGAGATCGGGCACTGACATTGGGCAATTAGGCCTGGCTCGCAGTCGATGAGGTTGAGGTCAGGGCGCTGTGCAGACCAGTCAAGTTCTCCCACACCGGTCTCAACAATCCATTTCTGTATGGACCTCGCTTTGTACACAGGGGCACTGTCATGCTGAAACAGGAAAGGGCCTTCCCCAAACTGTTGCCACAAAGTTGGAATGTCATTGCATGCTGTCGTGTTCTTGTGCTGACGTTCTTTCCAGAGGCAGTTTGGAACTCGGTAGTGATTATTGCAACCAACGACAGTCAACTTTTACACACCACATGCTTCAGCACTCGGCGGTCCCGTTCTGTGAGCGTGCGTGGTCTACTAATTCACGCCTGAGCTGTTGCTCCTAGACATTTCCACTTCTCAATAACAGCACTTATAGTTGACCTGGGTAGCACTAGCAGGGCAGAAATTTGACGAACTGACTTGTTGGAAAGGTGGCATCCTATGAAGGTGCCACGCTGAAAGTCACTGGGCTCTTCACTACGGGCCATTCTACTGCTAATGTTTGTCTATGGAGATTGCATGGCTGTGTGCTCAATTTAATACACCTGTCAGTAACGGGTGTGGCTGAAATAACCGGATCCACTAACCTCCGAGGTGGCAGTATCACAGGCCCGGTATCTCATCTATCTGTCCATTTCTGCCCTTCCTGGCTCTGCTCCACGCTCGTTCCCCTCTTGCCAGCCCGGAGGGAGGGAGGGAGGGAGAGAGAGAGGGAGGGAGGGAGGAAGGGAGGGAGAGAGAGGGAGAGAGAGAAGTAGAGAGAGAGAGAGAAGTAGAGAGAGAGAGAGAGAGAGAGAGAGAGAAGTAGAGAGAGAGAGAGAGAGAGAGAGAGAGAGAGAGGGAGAGAGAGAGGGAGAGAGAGAGAGAGAGAGAGAGAGAGAGAGAGAAGTAGAGAGAGAGAGAGAAGTAGAGAGAGAGAGAGAGAGAGAGAGAGAGAGAGAGAGGTAGAGAGAGAGAGAGAGAGAGAGAGAGAGAGAGAGAGGGAGAGAGAGAAAGAGAGAGAGAGAGAGAAAGAGAGAGAGAGAGAGAGAGAGAGAGAAGTAGAGAGAGAGAGAGAGAGGGAGAGGGAGAGGGAGAGGGAGAGAAAGAATGAAAAGACTTGTGTTGGATAGATAACAGATGATGTCCATATGCATCTTCATCTCTGAGGCTGACAGTTCAACAGTACATCGTAATCCTGTAGCGTGTCTGTCTAAGTGCATCGATAGGAGCAGTTGATCTGTGAAACCTTATTACATGAGAGACAATTGTTCATACTGTACTGTCGGATACAGCACATACTATATAACACCACAGGACGATAACCCAGACTCTTAGTGTGATTGAATATCCCTCAGAGATTTCAAGAAATAATCAAAACAATTCATCCCTAGAACGAAGAGTTTCTGGAGATGGTCAGTTTAGAATATTATTCCAGTGTGTGTTTATTTAAACACACAGGTTTTAACCATTGGTCTGTCCTGCCGTCACAGGGGTGCAAGACTAAACAGTTGGTTATCCTTGTTTCACTGTGTTTGGATAGCCCTGTTTGGTTTGGGAGCCATGCTCGGCTGCTTTTAATACATTTCATTTGCAACTCAAAGCCTTGCGAGGGTACAGCCAGCTACCTGCTGCCTCACTGCATCTCACACAAATGAATGGCTTGTGTGTGTGTCCCAGAAGGCAAAACTATTGGTGCTCTTGGGGAGCAAATAAGGTCAAAAGGAATTTAGTGAAATACCAAAGTATGTAAGATTGTAATATCATAAGCCAAGAATGTTGTTGTTTACTTCTAGACTTTGATTTGATCATGTATTTTATATATACGCCATTTAACAGACACTTTTATCCAAACAACTTACGGTCGTCATGTGTGCAGACATTTACATTTGGTGGTCCCGGGAATCAAACCCACTACCCTCGTGCTTCAAGCGCCATGCTCTAACCACTGAGCTACAAAGTTGATAACTTCTACTCTGACAAACACGTTCAGCCACACAGCGAGAACCAGTCATTTATGTTGTTTGGATCTGCATGGGGATACCCAGGTACATGGTTTTCATTTGCTATTCTAGGTCATTAGATTTCATTGCCACATTGTCTATTCTAGATCATTAGATTTCATTGCCACATTGTGCTACTCTAGATCATTAGATTTCATTGCCACTTTGTCTATTCTAGGTCATTAGATTTCATTGCCACATTGTGCTACTCTAGATCATTAGATTTCATTGCCACTTTGTCTATTCTAGATCATTAGATTTCATTGCCACATTGTCTATTCTAGATCATTAGATTTCATTGCCACATTGTCGACTCTAGATCATTAGATTTCATTGCCACATTGTGCTACTCTAGATCAGTAGATTTCATTACCACATTGTGCTACTCTAGATCATTAGCTTTCATTGACACATTGTCTATTCTAGATCAGTAGATTTCATTGCCACATTGTGCTACTCTTGATCATTAGATTTCATTGTCACATTGTCTATGCTAGATCATTAGATTTCATTGTCACATTGTGCTACTCTAGATCATTAGATTTCATTGCCACTTTGTCAACTCTCGATCATTAGATTTCATTGCCACATTGTCTATTCTAGATCATTAGATTTCATTGCCACATTGTGCTACTCTAGATCAGTAGATTTCATTGCCACATTGTCTATTCTAGATCATTAGATTTCATTGCCACATTGTGCTACTCTTGATCATTAGATTTCATTGCCACATTGTCTATTCTAGATCATTAGATTTAATTGTCACATTGTGCTACTCTAGATCATTAGATTTCATTGCTACATTGTGCTACTCTAGATCATTAGATTTCATTGTCACATTGTGCAACTCTAGATCAGTAGATTTCATTGCCACATTGTGCTACTCTAGATCAGTAGATTTCATTGCCACTTTGTTCTATTCCAGATCAGTAGATTTCATTGCCACATTGTGCTACTCTAGATCATTAGATTTCATTGCCACATTGTGCAACTCTAGATCAGTAGATTTCATTGCCACATTGTGCTACTCTAGATCAGTAGATTTCATTGCCACATTGTGCAACTCTATATCAGTAGATTTCATTGCCACATTGTGCAACTCTAGATCAGTAGATTTCATTGCCACATTGTGCTACTCTATATCAGTAGATTTCATTGCCACATTGTGCAACTCTAGATCAGTAGATTTCATTGCCACATTGTGCAACTCTAGATCAGTAGATTTCATTGCCACATTGTGCTACTCTAGATCATTAGATTTCATTGCCACATTGTGCTACTCTAGCTCATTAGATTTCATTGCCACATTGTGCTACTCTAGATCAGTAGATTTCATTGCCACATTGTGCAACTCTAGATCAGTAGATTTCATTGCCACATTGTGCTACTCTAGATCAGTAGATTTCATTGCTACATTGTGCTACTCTAGATCAGTAGATTTCATTGCCACATTGTGCTACTCTAGATCAGTAGATTTCATTGCCACATTGTGCTACTCTAGATCAGTAGATTTCATTGCCACATTGTGCTACTCTAGATCAGTAGATTTCATTGCCACATTGTGCTACTCTAGATCAGTAGATTTCATTGCCACATTGTGCTACTCTAGATCATTAGATTTCATTGGCGCCTTGTTCTACTCTGAAATGTGAGTATCTCTATTAGGCATCAAGCTCAGTCTGACACTTCAGGTGAATAAAGCCAGAAGGGGTTATTTTCATTGACCGTCCGAAGTTCAAAACTGACCTCGGGTTGATAATGATGATTTAAGTGTGTGTGAGAGAGAGAGAGTGTATGGACTGTAATGGATAAATGAGGAGCAAGCTCGACTGATGTGTGTGTGCAGTGTGTCAAGCTGTGATCTGGTGCATGCTCATTCATATACTGTATGCTCACTGAAAGCAGACACCCTGTGCAAGCTCACAACCTCTCCAGTAGAGATGCTGGCTCCGTGACTCTCATGTAGAGATGCAGCCATGAGCGTTGCTTGTTTTAAATGTTTACAGTAGGGATGTGTGAGACGTGTGCGTGTGCGTGTGCGTGTGCGTGTGTGTGTGTGTGTGGGCATGCTCAAATAGTTGAAAACGGAAGTTTGCATACACGTTAGCCAAATACATTTAACTCAGTTTTTCACAATTCCTGACATTTAATCCTAGTAAAAATTCCTGTCTTCGGTCAGTTAGGATCACCACTTTATTTTAAGAATGTGAAATGTCAGAATAATAGTAGAGCGAATTATTTATTTCAGCTTTTATTTCTTTCATCACATTCCCAGTGGATCAGAAGTTTACATATACTCAATTAGTATTTGGTAGCATTGCCTTTAAATTGTTTAACTTGGGTCTAACGTTTCGGGTAGCCTTCCACAAGCTTCCCACAATAAGTTGGGTGAATTTTGGCCCATTCCTCCTGCATTCCTCCTGACAGAGCTGGTGCAACTGAGTCAGGTTTGTAGGCCTCCTTGCTCACACATGCTTTTTCAGTTCTGCCCACAAATTTCTATAGGATTGAGGTCAGGGCTTTGTGATGGCCACTCCATCACTCATACTATTGTTCACTCTTACTACTTACATCACTCATACTATTGTTTGCACAGATGAGCGTGGTACTTTCAGGTGTTTGGAAATTGCTCCCAATGATGAACCAGAATTGTGGAGGTCTACAATTTTTTTTTGAGGTCTTGGCTGATTTCCTTTGATTTTCCCGTGATGTCAAGCAAAGAGACACTGAGTTTGAAGGTAGGCCTTGAAATACATCCACAGGTACACCTCCAATTGACTCAAATGATGTCAATTAGCCTATCAGAAGCTTCTAAAGCCATGACACCATTTTCTGGAACAGTCAATTTAGTGTAAGTAAACTTCTGACCCACTGGAATTGTGATACAATGAATGATAAGCGAATAATCTGCCTGTAAACAATTGTTGGAAAAATTACTAGTGTCATGCACAAAGCAAAACTATAGTTTGTTAACAAGAAATTTGTGGAGTGGTTAAAAAACAAGTTTTAATGACTCCAACCTAAGTGTATGTAAACTTCTGACTTCAACTGTATATGTTATGTGGCTGACCTGAGTAATGTCTCTCCCTGCAGGAGATGACCCACTCCTGGCCTCCTCCCCTGACTGCCATCCACACTCCAGGCAAGGCTGAGCAAACCCGGTTCCCTATTCCCTCCAAAGTGAGTCCTAAAGCATATAGCCTACAACACTGTTCATTGAAAACCACAGCCAATTTACTATTACTACTACTACTACTACTACTACTACTACTACTACTACTACTGCTACTGCTACTGCTACTACTACTATTACTACTACTACTACTATTACTACTACTACTACTATTACTACTACTACTACTACTACTATTACTACTACTACTACTACTACTATTACTACTACTACTACTACTACTACTATTACTACTACTATTACTACTACTACTACTACTACTACTACTACTACTGCGGCTACTACTACTATTACTACTACTACTACTACCAACATCACTACTATTACTGCTACTGCTACTGCTACTACTACTATTACTACTACTACTACTATTACTATTACTACTACTACTACTATTACTACTACTACTACTACTACTATTACTACTACTACTACTACTACTATTACTACTACTACTACTACTACTACTACTATTACTACTACTATTACTACTACTACTACTACTACTACTACTACTACTGCGGCTACTACTACTATTACTACTACTACTACTACCAACATCACTACTATTACTACTACCAATACTACTACTAATAATAATAATACCACTATCACCACTAGTGTTGCTACTACTACTACTACTACTACTGCCACTAATATTATCACTAGTTTTATTAATACTACTACTATTATCATTGCTAATATTACTTTTACTATCACTACTACTTCTAATAATACTACTGATGCTGCTACTACTACTACTCATATCACTACTACTTCTACTACTACTATCACTACTACTAATACTACCACTACTACTACACATACTACTACTACTATTACTAATATCACTACACCTACTTCTATCACTACTACTACTACTACTACTACTACTACTACTACTACTACTACTACTACTACTGTCTACTTATAATATTACTTCTGCTACCACTACTACTGCTGCTACTACTAGTACTACTATCACTACTACTACTATCACAAATACTACTACTACTACCACTCTTAATAATATCACTACTACTACTACTACTACTATCACTACTACTACTACTACTACTACTACTACTACTACTACTACAACTATTACTACTACTACTAGTACTACTGCTTCTTCTATTAAGCAGTATTTGTTTTGTAAACAGTAATCACATGATCTGTGTGGCAGTCAGAAGGGAGAACTCATCCAGTAAAAGGGTCTGTATTAAATTGGACCCAAAGCTGTTGTCCTAGTGAGAGCCTGTCAGACTCTGTCACAGTAAAGGACCAGTGAGACAACCATGGCACCAGAGAGAGAGAGATCATTTGTCCCAAATCAAATCAAATCAAATGTATTTATATAGCCCTTCTTACATCAGCTGATATCTCAAAGTGCTGAACAGAAACCCAGCCTAAAACCCCAAACAGCAAGCAATGCAGGTGTAGGAGCACGGTGGCTAGGAAAAACTCCCTAGAAAGGTCAAAACCTAGGAAGAAACCTAGAGAGGAACCAGGCTATGAGGGGTGGCCAGTCCTCTTCTGGCTGTGCCGGGTGGAGATTATAACAGAACATGGCCAAGATGTTCAAATGTCTTTTCATAGCCGATCATGTCTGGGACAGGTAGCAAGTCCGGTGAACAGGTCAGGGTTCCATAGCCGCAGGCAGAACAGTTGAAATTGGAGCAGCAGCAAGGCCAGGTGGACTGGGGACAGTAAGGAGTCATCATGCCAGGTAGTCCTGAGTCATGGTCCTAGGGCTCAGGTCCTCTGAGAGAGAGAAAGAAACAGAGAAAAAGAGAATTAGAGAGAGCATACTTAAATTCACACAGGACACTGGATAAGACAGGAGAAGTACTCCAGATATAACAAACTGACCCTAGCCCCCCGACACATAAACTACTGCAGCATAAATACTGGAGGCTCTCTCTGTTTCTCGCTATCTCTCTCTCTCTCTCTCTCTCTCTCTCTCTCTCTCTCTCTCTCTCTCTCTCGCTCCACCTCTCTCCACATCTCTCTCTCTCTCTTTTGGCACCCTATTCCCTACCTTGTGCACTACTTCTGACCAAGGCCCATAGGACTTAATTTGGCTGGCTGCATACACCTGCCGGATGGACTTTTTAAGAAGAAACTCCTGTCAGCTGACTTTAGCCGCACTGTAATACAGTGTGATTTAGCCCATTGTATAATCCATTGTCCTTCAGCCCATTCCCCCTCTCCTCCGCTAGCTCCATTCCCCCTCTCATCCGCTAGCATCTGTGTCTGTCCTATCCTTCACATCCTATCCTCCTCTTCTCTCTGCGGTCGTTCCCTAGCCTCCAATCCTCTGATGCTTCATTTTGCAGCTAAAGCCCTTTTCTTTCTGTCTTAATAGGTCTGAAGCTCATAGCTTGACCTGGCTGACATTCCTAATAATAAGGCTGTGTCTATAAATCCTGATTTAATGGTGCCATCTTTTAACTAAGACATTTTGCTGCCTACTCTAGCCCACTCACCGTACTCTGAAACAGGATTTGTGTGCTCTGTCTAATTGTATTAGTGTAAAATCAATTAAGTCCATCAGCTGAGCTATTTCCCTCCCATTTGTTCTCCTGTATCACCTCACTGTGTGCTAATGTATTTCATGCACACTTGTTTTCTTTCTCTCGCTCTCTCTCTTTCTCTCTCTCTCTCTTTCTCGCTCGCTCCACCTCTCTCTATCTCTCTATCTCTCTGTCTCTCTCTCTGTCTCTCTCTGTTTCTCGCTATCTCTCTCTCTCTCGCTCTCTCTCTCGCTCCACCTCTCTCTCTCTTTTTCTCTCTCTCTCTCTCTCTCTCTCTGCTCAGGAGTCACAACACATGCCCTCAGGATGCGCTGGACAAAGTAAGTCTTCTTTACATTCTTCCTACCCACACTCTGATTAAATCAGTCTGAAATTATGTTATTATACCATGTAACAACTGGAGTGCTGTCCATTTAGGAAGAAATGTTATGATGTGTGACATATGGCAGCAAAAGCTACATTTATAATAAGCTTACTCTTGGTCAGGGTTTAATGAAAAACAACATTCTGACATTTAAATGGATATTATTTTGCAGAGCGGTGCAATGTTCCCGTTAACAAGCCTGCAACCAAGTCTGTGCCACAGAAGTCGTGAGTATTCATTTGATTAATTGTTTTGAAAAAGCCCCGGGGGAGACATGCCGCCATGGTTTCAGCTTTGTTCCCTTGCAAAACAAGTCCCTGGGAGAAAAGCCTGCAGAATTCCCGGCTAAGAGGAGCCTTCTTCACAAACAAACAGAGCAGCTGGCATTCTCTCTCTCTCTTAGCCCCTCCCTGGCCTAGGCTGCACCCTCCCTCCCTTACTCCCCTGCACTCCTCAACAGCACAGCACTGACAACACTGCCTGTCTTCCCCAGTCATGCAAGACCTGGGCTACACTCTGTTTAGTGTCAAACACAGACCAAGTCAATGGCTGGCAGTAATGGTTGGAAGTGGCATGGCTTACAAAGGGTTATAGGGTTGTGCTTTACATTTAATTGATTCTGTCTCTCCTGAGTAACATAACAAAATAACCAGACTTCAAACTGGAATGATATAATAAACAAAGTACACAAATGAAGGATAATGCACACAAAATATTTTTGGAAAGTTATTTGAATACTAGAGAATGATCAAACTTGAGAATGAAAAAAAGGGCTAGTGATGTTTCCTGCTGCAAGCGTTCTATCTTTTCGAATGCTCTTCAACGTTGCGCAGTAGGTCCTTTTTTCCCAATTGAACACAAGATTCTGCTTTTGTGACGCTCAATGACACAGCTCTTGTTGGAGAAGTCTTCAATGATTTAACCAGTCCAAATGTTTAGAGGGAGCCTAAGGCAAGAGTGTTTGTGTCAATACCAGCTTTGTCTTGCAGAGCTAAATGCATCCACTTCAGGTCAACCAGTGTCTCTTTCTTCCCCTGCTCTTTCACAGGAAATGCCGACTAAGCACAAGATAGTAGCAGCATTAGCTTTTATATTAAAACACACTTACCACGGTAGCAGTTCTATGTCTGTGTTGTGTTACGGTGCTCAGAGCCTTTATTGCTCTGTTTAAACATATATCCCAGCTATACTGTCAGTGCTTACCTCTGTCCCTGTGTGTGTTCATATGAGACTAAACGAGTAGGAATGCAGAGATGCTCTACAATGAGATAAGTGAGATCATGACTAATGGAACCACTTTGAATTTTAAAAGGACGTCATCTGGGTAAAGAAAACATTTTAGGAGAAAGAGAATATACAGTGACTTAGGGGCTCTTTTAGACCTCGTCTAACCTAGTGCAGTGACCTAGTGCAGTGACCCATGGAACGAGTAGTTCACCCTGACCATCACCCAAAATCATGAGGCTGTCTAACTCCTTGATGAGATCCACAACTAGGGACTTTTCTAACTCCTTCAAAGCCCTTATTGAACTGGACCTGGAGTTCCTATCAGTTCAAAATGATTCGTTTTAATGTCATATAGCGCTGGTATTCTTTATTAAAACTAAAAAATCTTAACAGCTGTCTTTTTATTGTGAGGAAATACAGTTTTATACGAATATGTTACTGTTTTGTCCTCTGTTGTGTGAGTGATCTCACATGTCTAATTGTTTATGTCTAGTCTATGATGAGATCAGCTTTGGCATCATTGATCATTTTTAAGTGTCAGTTTCATGGCTGTCAGTGTGGTTACGGTAGCATTGTAGTCATGAAGTCATCATCCTCACATCACAATCGTGTGACAGTGTTCTCATGCTCATAGAGGAGCCAGGACACAAAGTATGCAGTGAGCTCAACATACTTAACCAATGACGCTTTATTCAGTACGCTTCCTAAACAATGTCCCTGCATGCTGAACTAAGTTCTTGTAAGTCCCGAACCCTGTGGGAGCAAAGCAACAAGAAAGCCCCCTTTGCTTCCATGTGAATGGCTCCTGGTGATGGCTCTGTGTTCCACAGTATTTATATCACATGGCTCTGCAGACCTAAATAAAGTCATGAAGTCATCAAAGTGGAATCCATCTCCTATCATAAGAGAGAGAGAGAGAGAGAGAGAGAGGGAGAGAGAGAGAGAGAGAGACAGAGACAGAGAGAGAATTTAAATATTGTAAATGTATCACTTAATCTCCAAAGTACGATTTGGCAATTGTTACGTCATGCCAATACAACCACCTACCTGGAGGTGACAGCATTCCCTCCTCTATATACCCCCCTTGACACAACTATGACAACATAACCAACAAAAAGGGGACACAACTCCTGCAGCTCTGTTGGACGCTGGGTATGTACATAGTCAATGGTAGGCTTTGAGGGGACTTCTCTGGTAGGTACACATATAGCTCATCTCTTGGCAGTAGTGCTGTAGACTACTTCATCACTGATCTCAACCCAGAGTCTCTTAGAGCGTTCACAGAAAGTATATTTGACCTCTCAGCTTCCCTATCAAATCTAAAAATTTCAAGCAGTGTCACGCCCTGACCTTAGAGAGCCTTTTTATGTCTCTATTTGCTTTGGTCAGGTTGTCATTTGGGGTGGGCATTCTATGTTTTGTTTTTCTATGATTTCGTATTTCTATGTTTTGGCCGGGTATGGTTCTCAATCAGGGACAGCTGTCTATCGTTGTCTATGATTGGGAACCATACTTAGGTAGCCCTTTTCCCTCCTTTCTTTGTGGGAAGTTGACTTTGTTAGTGGCATTTAGCCCTGTAAGCTTCACGGTTGTTTTCTTAGTTTGTAGTTTTGTTGGCGTCATTTTCTAAATAAAGGGAATATGTACCCTCACCACGCTGCACCTTAGTCCACTTCCTTCAACGATGGCCGTGACAAGCAGACAACCTAAGAAAATGAACAACAATGACAAATGGTAAATCACTAAAAAAATACAGAAATACACAACAAAAAGGATGGAACAGCACATCAGAAATGAGCTCAATGTAATTGAAGAATCCATAGAATCGAACCACTTCTGGGAAAATTGGAAAACTCTAAACAAACAACAACATGAAGAGTTATCTATCCAAAACGGAGATGAATGGATAAACCACTTCTCAAATATTTTTGGCTCTTTAACAAAGAACAAACAGCAAAAACATATACATGATCAAATACAAATCTTAGAATCAACTATTAAAGACTACCAGACCCCACTGGATTCTCCAATTACGTTGAATGAACTACAGGACAAAATACAAACCCTCCAACCTAAAAAGGCCTGTGGGGTTGATGGTATCTTAAATTAAATTATAAAACATACAGACCACAAATTACAATTGGCTATACTTAAACTCTTTAACATCATCCTCAGCTTTGGCATCTTCCCCAAAATTTGAAACAAAGGATTGATCACCCCAATCAGAAAAAGTGGAGACAAATTTGACCCCAATAAATACTGTGGGATTTGCGTCAACAGCAACCTTGGGAAAGTCCTCTGCATTATCATTAACAGCAGACTCATACATTTCCTCAGTGAAAACAATGTGCTGAGCAAATGTCAAATTGGCTTTTTACCAAATTACCATACGACAGACCACGTATTCACCCTGCACACCCGAATTGACAAACAAACAGACCACAACAAAGGCAAAGTCTTCTCATGCTTTGTTGATTTCAAAAAAGCTTGAGACTCAATTTTGCATGAGGGTCTGCTGTACAAATGTATAGAAAAACATACGATATTATAAAATCCATGTACACAAACAACAAATGTGCGGTTAAAATTGGCTAAAAAACACACACATTTCTTTCCACAGGGCCGTGTGGTGAGACAGGGATGCATCTTAAGCCCCACCCTCTTCTACCTATATATCAACGACTTGGCGAGGGCACTAGAACAATCTGCAGCACCCGGCCTCACCCTACAAGAATCTGAAGTCAAATGTCTACTGTTTGCTGATGATCTGGTGCTTCTGTCCCCAACCAAGGAGGGCCTACAACAGCACCTAGATATTCTGCACAGATTCTGTCAGACCTGGGCCCTGACAGTAAATCTCAGTAAGACTAAAATAAGGGTGTTGCAAAAAAGGTCCAGTTCCCAGGACCACAAATACAAATTCCATCTAGACACCGTTGCCCTAGAGCACACAAAAAACTTCCCATACCTCGGCCTAAACATCAGCGCGTCAAGTAACTTCCACAAAGCTGTGATCGATCTGAGAGACAAGGCAAGAAGTGCCTTCTATTCTATCAAAAGGAACATAAAATTTGACATACCAGTAAAAATACTTGAATCAGTTATATGGCCCTTTATGGTTTTGAGGTCTGGCGTCCGCTCACCAACCAAGAATTCACAAAATGGGACAAACAGCAAATTGAGATTCTGCATGCAGAATTCTGCAAAAATATCCCCTGTTTACAATGTAACACCAAATAATGTATGCAGAGCAGAACAGCAGAGAGAGAGAGAGAGAGAGAGAGAGAGAGAGAGAGAGAGAGAGAGAGAGAGAGAGAGAGAGAGAGAGAGAGAGAGAGAGAGAGAGAGAGAGAGAGAGAGAGAGAGAGAGAGAGAGAGAGAGAGAGAGAGAGAGAGAGAGAGAGAGAAAAGGTTGCCTGTTGCCTGCAGGGCGGCATCCGTCTCTAATGAGTCCTTGTGTTTGGACCTGAGCTGTATCACAACCCCTTCCTGCCCTCCCAGCTACAAACCACCCCCCTGTATCCACCATTCACACCCCCCTTCTGACCACCTCTTACCGCCACTCACACACACACCACCTCCCAAATCGCAGTTGTACCAAAGGGCCTTCGTAAAACAATCACTATTTTTCTTTTAAAGCTTTTCTGCAGTAATTCTATTTGAAGGATAATGTTTGCTGTAGCCTCAACAGATCATTCATCCACACTAAGGTTACATGTTAGCATCACATCCCATTGCTATGAATATGCTGTTAGAATGGCATTGAATAAGGTATTGAGGAGGACCTGTACAGTAAGTTGAGCTGTAGGTTGTACTGTATGTGTTCCAAAGATACAGATTTGCAGTGAATTCATGAACACCGACTTTATATATTCAAGTGTTTTTAATAATAGCTAGATTGCTAGTTATATGTGACTAAGACAAGGGTGTTTGAAAAAAGCAGTAGTCGGATGTTTCCTACATTTCTTGAGATAAATGTAGAGAACAGAGTGGAGGCGCTCAGGCAGTCAGAGGAGACGGGGGAAAGGCGTCCGTCACATGAGTTAACACAGCCTCTTGATGTGGCACCCCAGTCAGCTCTCTCTCTCTCTCTCTCTCTCTCTCTCATGCTCTCAGAATCTGCCTGGGAGATGGCTCAGGGCCAATCTAAATAATCCATGTTTCCAGGTCTGGGGCCCTGCGTGTGTGTGTGTGTGTGTGTGTGTGTGTGTGTGTGTGTGTGTGTGTGTGTGTGTGTGTGTGTGTGTGTGTGTGTGTGTGTGTGTGTGTGTGTGTGTAGAGGGTCCAGAGAGAGGCAGGCTTGGCAGGAATCTGTTGGAATGACGGCAGAGGAGAGGAGAGGAAGGTGGAGGAGAGGAGGGCAGAGGAGAAGGGAGAATAGGAGAAGAAAAGTGAGGAGGGGTGGGTGGAGAGGAGAAGAGGGGAGGGGTGGAGGAGAGAGTAAAGGAGAGGAGAAGAAAAGAGGGGGGTGGAGAGGATAGGATAGTAGGGAAGGGGGGAGGAGAGGGGATAGGAGAGAGGGAGGGAGGAGATAGGAGAGGAAAGAAAAGGGGAGGAGAGAGGATAGGGGAGGACATGGGAGGGGAGGGGGAGGATAGAAGATAGGAGAGGGGAGGAGAGGAAATGGGAGGAGAGATATGGGTGGGGGAGGATAGGGGAGGAGTGGGGAGGAGAGATGATAGGGGAGGGGAGGAGAGGGGAGGAGAGGGGGAAGAGAGAGGATAGGGGGGAGGAAGGGGAGAATAGGGGAGGGGAGGGGAGTAGAGAGGATATGGGAGGAAAGGGGAGGAGAGAGAATAGGGGAGGGGGAGGAGAGAGGATAGGGGAGGGGAGGGGGAGGGGGACGAGAGAGAGAGAAGAGGGGAGGGGAGGGGAGGGGGGGGGGAGAGGGGATAGGAGAGAAGAGAGGAGGGAAGGGGAGGAGAGGATAGGGGAGGGGAGGAGGAGGAGAGAGAATAGGGGAGGGGAGGGGATAGGGGAAGGGAGGGGGAGGAGAGAGGATAGGGGAGGAGAGGGGGATTTTATATTGACCATATACAGTTAAAGTCGGAAGTTTACATACACTTAGGTTGGAGTCATTAAAACTCGTTTTTCAACCACTCCACAAATTTCGTGTTAACAAACTATAGTTTTGACAAGTCGGTTAGGACATCTACTTTGTGCATGACACAAGTAATTTTTCCAACAATTGTTTTTCCAGACAGATTATTTCATTTATAATTCATTGTATCACAATTCCAGTGGGTCAGAAGTTTAGATACACTAAATTGACTGTGCCTTTAAAAAGCTTGACATTTTCCAGAAAATGATGTCATGGCTTTAGCTTCTGATAGGCTAATTGACATCATTTGAGTCAATTGGAGGTGTACCTGTGGATGTATTTCAAGGCCTACCTTCAAACCCAGTGCCTCTTTGCTTGACATCATGGGAAAATCAAAAGAAATCAGCCAAGACCTCAGAACAAAAATTGTAGACCCCCACAGTTCTGGTTCATCCTTGGGAGAAATGTCCAAATGCCTGAAGGTATCACGTTTATCTGTACAAACAATAGTACGCAAGTATAAACACCACGCAGCTGTCATACCACTCAGAAAGGAGATGCGTTCTATCTGCTAGAGATGAACGTACTTTGGTGCGAAAAATGCAAATCAATCCCAGCACAGCAGCAAAGGTCCTTGCGAAGATTCTGGAGGAAACAGGTACAAAAGTATCTATATCCACAGTAAAACGAGTCCTATATTGACATAACCTGAAAGGCCGCTCAGCAAGGAAGAAGCCACTGCTACAAAACCGCCATAAAAAAGCCAGACTACGGTTTGCAACTGCACATGGAGACCAAGATTATACTTTTTGGAGGAATATCCTCTGGTCTGATGAAACAAAAATATAACTGTTTGGGCATAATGACCATCGTTATGTTAGGAGGAAAAAAGGGGAGGCTTGCAAGCCGAAGAACACCATCCCAAACGTGAAGCACAGGGGTGGCAGCATCATGTTGTGGGGTTGCTTTGCTGCTGGATGGACTGGTGCACTTCACAAAATAGATGGCATCATGAGGTAGGAAAACTATGTGGATATATTGAAGCAACATCTCAAGACATCAGTCAGGAAGTTAAAGCTTGGTCGCAAATGGGTCTTCCAAATGGACATTGACCCCAAACATACTTCCAAAGTTGTGGCAAAATGGCTTAAGGACAACAAAGTCAAGGTATTGGAGTGGCCATCACAAAGCCCTGACCTCAATCCCATAGAAAATTTGTGGGCAGAACTGAAAAAGCCGGTGCGAGCAAGGAGGCCTACAAACCTGACTCAGTTACACCAGCTCTGTCAGGAGGAATGGGCCAAAATTCATCCAACGTATTGTGGGAAGCTTGTGGAAGGCTACCCGAAGCATTTGACCCAAGTTAAACAATTTAAAGGCAATGTTACCAAATACTAATTGTGTATGTAAACTTCTGACCCACTGGGAATGTGATGAAAGAAATAAAAGCTGAAAAAAATAATTCTCTCCACTATTATTTTGACATTTCACATTCTTCAAATAAAGTGGTGATCCTAACTGACCTAAGACAGGGCATTTTTACTTGGATTAAATGTCAGGAATTGTGAAAAACTGAGTTTAAATTATATTTGGCTAAGGTGTATGTAAACTTCCGACTTCAACTGTAAATTCTCTAACAGTCTAAAAAGATAGATTGATTCTTCATCTACCATAGTCCAGCACAACTTTCCTATGTATTATATGTAAATGGTTTAAAAATATTGTTTGAATTGATGTGTTGATAGGTTTCTGGTTTGCTCAGATACATTTGGAGAGAGGATAGGCGAGGAGAGGGGAGGGGAGAAGAGAGGATAGGAGAAGAGAGGGGATGGGGAGGAGAGAGGAGAAGTGAGGGGGAGGAGAGAGGATATGAGATGATATGAGAGGAGGAGAGGGGGGGGGATAGGATATGAGATGAGAGGGGAGGGGAGAGGACAGGATAGGAGAGAGGGTGGGATGATAGGAGAGGAGATGGGAGGGGGAGGAGAGGAGAGGAGTGGGGAGGGGATAAGAGGGGAGGGGAAGGAGAGAGGAGAGGGGAGGGGAACAGGAGAAGAGAGGATAGGAGAGGAGGGGAGAGGAAAGGAGGGGGGAGAGAGGGGAGGGGAGGAGTGGAAGAGAGGGAAGCTTCCTACTACTTCAGACTAACACACACAGGTGGCTGGGGGACTGATATTGGGAGTGTTGATGGCCCTCTCAGCTGAGTGGTCTAAGTGACAGATCTGGAACAATGCAGTGTCTCAGCGCAGGAGGCTGAAAGACTGCGGACGACAAGCACTTTGCATGTGAGCGCCACACACGCACACATGCAAAAACATACACAGGAACACGCACACTCCTCCAAGGGAAACCCACAGCATCTTTATTTACATCCATCCATCTCCATGTACCTCAGAACTGATTGACACAATTACTCAGAGATGGATTGAATGCTTATTTAAATGCACACTTGTTGTAAGGCCCTCACAGTAACTGCATTTGCAGGCTTTCACTCCGGAGGGAATAGGGAGGTGCACTGCAACAGTTGGAGACATTCCCTCTGAGCGGAAACTTAACAAGCCTAATGTATCTCAACCTCCCCCTCCTCTCCTCTAGTCTGGGTAGCAGTCTTTTTAGCCAACGTTCCTATCCTGTCATTTGCCAAAGAAACTGGCATTTAGGGAATCTCAACGTTCAATATGCATCCGGATTTACAGCGCAGTTGGTGATTTGTGGTTGGAAACAACATTCATATTTTCCATGAAAATGTTATGGAACATGGGTTGTACGCAAATATGGGGCAATATAGAATTTGAATTTTAAGAACAACAATAAACAATACCGTTACGACCTACGACCTGACAGCTAGACCTATTATTAGAGACGTTGGTTATTCAGTTATTATTCCAGCATGGGTCTTATTTCAGAGGAAAATTCACACTGGATTCATTTTTCCAAACTGCCTGGAGATTTTGATTGTAGGTGTGAAGATATTTCAACGTCATGTCTAGACAATAAAAGGCTACACTGATCACTCGTGCTTGGCTGCCAAATGTATAGGTGTCCCCATAGGCCTAATATTTAAATTGAGGAAATGTGATCATAGTCATTATTGTAGCAATCCTTGGTACACGTCCCTCCTAATGGAACGACCCCCCCATCCTGCTGGTGTGAGCTGCTGGACAGTGTACTTGATATGTGTTTATGGTTGAGAAAGAGAACTTGCCATTTCCAAAACAGAGCTCCGTGGGGAATCGGGGATTCCCTACTTTCTGATGTGTTGCCTATACGTCAACAGCAAGGGTTTTATTAAATAGGCCTAGGCAATATACTTTTTTATTGCATATTTAATTAAGATGACGCATTTGGCAATGTTCAACTTCAATTCATTGGCACAAAACAATAATATTTGTTGGTCTCTGGCTTGCATAGCACAGGTGTTGGTCACCTAAATGCACTGTAGTAGACTAAGCTTAATACACTGAGTGTACAAAACATATTTCCATGACATAGACTAACCAGGTGAATCCCTATTAATGTCAATTGTTAAATCCACTTCAATCAGTGTAGATAAAGGGGAGGAGATTAAAGAACGATTTTTAAGCCTTGAGACAATTGAGACTTGGCTTGTGCAACTGAATATCAGGACGGTGTTCCTAATGTTTGGTATGCTCAGTGTATATATAACTGCTTGATGAGTGCAACTTTCCCACTAGAAAACTCCAAACCTGTCATTGTTATCGTAAACTAGGCCTAATAGATCATAGGAATGGTGGATTACTAGCCTAGCCCCAACTATGAATTAACTTCTAGTTTACACATCTCTGTCTTCACTGTTCTGTTCTTGCGCAATTCATGCATCTCCGCTGATATCTCCACTGGCCTCTCTCTCTCTCTTCCATCCCCTGTATTCCTCTTATAGCTATTCAACCAGTATCCTAGCTAAAAGCACGTCCCAGAAATATACCTGTATTTTTGTCACTTATTTTGAGCAATTAAAAATAAATAAGTATATATTTGAGGAAATTGCTTAGTCAATATGTAATAGGCTACAGAGTTCACAATGAACTGGTGTGGAAGTTTGAACGGCAAGAGCTTCTCTGCTGTGCTCTGATCCCATTGGTCAGATCCCACTGATCCCATTGGTCAGGCTGGTGGTAAAAATCCAATAAATGGGAGTCAGTCTGTTCTCCCCGTGCCCAATGTTTATGTTTCCAATGAAATGTATTACATCAGAATGCCCAATGTTTATGTTTCCAATGAAATGTATTACATCAGAATGCCCAATGTTTATGTTTCCAATGAAATGTATTACATCAGAATGCCCAATGTTTATGTTTCCAATGAAATGTATTACATCAGAATGCCCAATGTTTATGTTTCCAATGAAATGTATTACATCAGAATGCCCAATGTTTATGTTTCCAATGAAATGCATGAATTAAGTTAAAATGTCTAATTTAGAACCGTCTAATTTGCAGAAACATTCTGATTGGATGATAGCGGTGAGGGTTACCGAATCAGGATCAAATATCTGATCTCCACGAGCTCATTAACCCTCCTGTTGTGTTCCGGTCGAATTGGACAGATTTACAAGTTTTGTCTCTGGAAAATGTAGTCGTGTAAGGTTCCATGACTTTGTCCACACAGGGCATCTGAACACACAAAATACATTTTGATGATTTTCATTACATTTTGGGTGTTTTATTTAACTTTTGTACACCTGTGGTGTTCCCAGTCAAAAATGACCGGTCATTAGAAATGAATGGGCGAGACTACAATTAGTGTATAAAATTGAGTTCAGGCACATGCCCATTCATTAGATGGACCATGTGTGTTTGAGCACACACACACACACACATACACCTCACTCCCCTTCTTGGCTTCCATGGCAACCCCCACAGGAACCTTTCCCCAATAGAATCTTTCCCCCATGGGACCACACCTGTTGGCATTCTCACAAACAATCACAACATTGTTTCAATAATATATAGAACTTTTCTCACAGCTCTGGTATATGAAGCTTTTTTGAGGCCTTGCTCACAATTCGTTCTGTGGCAGGACAATGACCAAACAATATACTGCATATGAGGCTCTTGATCATATCTTTGATCATGACACTGGTGAGGAGGAGAGAGGCCAGGAAACTGACAGTGAAGATGCATTAGAGGAGGAAGTGTCAGAAGTTGAAGACAACACAGAATATGATTCAGACCAAGAGACAACCGATGTGGAACAATCCGGTGATGAGGAAGAGGGCCCTGCTGAGGTTGTTGGTACATTCCAGTGATGAGGAAGAGGGCCCTGCTGAGGTTGTTGTTACAGTCCAGTGATGAGGAAGAGGGCCCTGCTGAGGTTGTTGTTACATTCCAGTGATGAGGAAGAGGGCCCTGCTGAGGTTGTTGTTACATTCCAGTGATGAGGAAGAGGGTCCTGCTGAGGTTGTTGTTACATTCCAGTGATGAGGAAGAGGGCCCTGCTGAGGTTGTTGGTACATTCCAGTGATGAGGAAGAGGGCCCTGCTGAGGTTGTTGTTACGTTCCAGTGATGAGGAAGAGGGCCCTGCTGAGGTTGTTGGTACATTCCAGTGATGAGGAAGAGGGCCCTGCTGAGGTTGTTGGTACATTCCAGTGATGAGGAAGAGGGCCCTGCTGAGGTTGTTGTTACAATCCAGTGATGAGGAAGAGGGCCCTGCTGAGGTTGTTGTTACATTCCAGTGATGAGGAAGAGTAACCTGCTGAGGTTGTTGTTACGTTCCAGTGATGAGGAAGAGGGCCCTGCTGAGGTTGTTGTTACAATCCAGTGATGAGGAAGAGGGTCCTGCTGAGGTTGTTGTTACGTTCCAGTGATGAGGAAGAGGGCCCTGCTGAGGTTGTTGGTACATTCCAGTGATGAGGAAGAGGGTCCTGCTGAGGTTGTTGTTACGTTCCAGTGATGAGGAAGAGGGTCCTGCTGAGGTTGTTGTTACATTCCAGTGATGAGGAAGAGGGCCCTACTGAGGTTGTTGTTACATTCCAGTGATGAGGAAGAGGGCCCTGCTGAGGTTGTTGTTACATTCCAGTGATGAGGAAGAGGGCCCTGCTGAGGTTGTTGTTGCATTCCAGTGATGAGGAAGAGGGCCCTGCTGAGGTTGTTGTTACGTTCCAGTGATGAGGAAGAGGGCCCTGCTGAGGTTGTTGTTACGTTCCAGTGATGAGGAAGAGGGCCCTGCTGAGGTTGTTGGTACATTCCAGTGATGAGGAAGAGGGCCCTGCTGAGGTTGTTGTTACGTTCCAGGGATGAGGAAGAGGGCCCTGCTGAGGTTGTTGTTACGTTCCAGTGATGAGGAAGAGTAACCTGCTGAGGTTGTTGTTACATTCCAGGGATGAGGAAGAGGGCCCTGCTGAGGTTGTTGTTACAATCCAGTGATGAGGAAGAGGGTCCTGCTGAGGTTGTTGTTACGTTCCAGTGATGAGGAAGAGGGCCCTGCTGAGGTTGTTGGTACATTCCAGTGATGAGGAAGAGGGCCCTGCTGAGGTTGTTGTTACATTCCAGTGATGAGGAAGAGGGCCCTGCTGAGGTTGTTATTACGTTCCAGTGATGAGGAAGAGGGCCCTGCTGAGGTTGTTGGTACATTCCAGTGATGAGGAAGAGGGCCCTGCTGAGGTTGTTGTTACATTCCAGTGATGAGGAAGAGGGTCCTGCTGAGGTTGTTGTTACATTCTAGTGATGAGGAAGAGGGCCCTGTTGAGGTTGTTGTTACGTTCCAGTGATGAGGAAGAGGGCCCTGCTGAGGTTGTTGTTACGTTCCAGTGATGAGGAAGAGGGCCCTGCTGAGGTTGTTGTTACGTTCCAGTGATGAGGAAGAGGGCCCTGCTGAGGTTGTTGTTACATTCCAGTGATGAGGAAGAGGGCCCTGCTGAGGTTGTTGTTACGTTCCAGTGATGAGGAAGAGGGCCCTGCTGAGGTTGTTGTTACGTTCCAGTGATGAGGAAGAGTAACCTGCTGAGGTTGTTGTTACGTTCCAGTGATGAGGAAGAGTAACCTGCTGAGGTTGTTGGTACGTTCCAGGGATGAGGAAGAGGGCCCTGCTGAGGTTGTTGTTACATTCCAGGGATGAGGAAGAGGGCCCTGCTGAGGTTGTTGTTACATTCCAGTGATGAGGAAGAGGGCCCTGCTGAGGTTGTTGTTACGTTCCAGTGATGAGGAAGAGGGCCCTGCTGAGGTTGTTGTTACATTCCAGTGATGAGGAAGAGGGCCCTGCTGAGGTTGTTGTTACGTTCCAGTGATGAGGAAGAGGGCCCTGCTGAGGTTGTTGTTACGTTCCAGTGATGAGGAAGAGGGCCCTGCTGAGGTTGTTGTTACGTTCCAGTGATGAGGAAGAGGGCCCTGCTGAGGTTGTTGTTACGTTCTAGTGATGAGGAAGAGGGCCCTGCTGAGGTTGTTGTTACATTCCAGTGATGAGGAAGAGTAACCTAGTGAGGTTGTTGTTACATTCCAGTGATGAGGAAGAGGGCCCTGCTGAGGTTGTTGGTACATTCCAGTGATGAGGAAGAGGCCCATGCTGAGGTTGTTGGTACATTCCAGTGATGAGGAAGAGGGCCCTGCTGAGGTTGTTGTTACGTTCCAGTGATGAGGAAGAGGGCCCTGCTGAGGTTGTTGGTACATTCCAGTGATGAGGAAGAGGGCCCTGCTGAGGTTGTTGTTACATTCCAGTGATGAGGAAGAGGGCCCTGCTGAGGTTGTTGTTACGTTCCAGTGATGAGGAAGAGGGCCCTGCTGAGGTTGTTGTTACATTCCAGTGATGAGGAAGAGGGCCCTGCTGAGGTTGTTGTTACATTCCAGTGATGAGGAAGAGTAACCTGCTGAGGTTGTTGTTACGTTCCAGTGATGAGGAAGAGGGCCCTGCTGAGGTTGATGTTACATTCCAGTGATGAGGAAGAGGGCCCTGCTGAGGTTGTTGTTACGTTCCAGTGATGAGGAAGAGTAACCTGCTGAGGTTGTTGTTACGTTCCAGTGATGAGGAAGAGTAACCTGCTGAGGTTGTTGTTACATTCCAGTGATGAGGAAGAGGGCCCTGCTGAGGTTGTTGTTACATTCCAGTGATGAGGAAGAGGGCCCTGCTGAGGTTGTTGTTACGTTCCAGTGATGAGGAAGAGTAACCTAGTGAGGTTGTTGTTACATTCCAGTGATGAGGAAGAGGGCCCTGCTGAGGTTGTTGTTACGTTCCAGTGATGAGGAAGAGGGCCCTGCTGAGGTTGTTGTTACATTCCAGTGATGAGGAAGAGTAACCTAGTGAGGTTGTTGTTACATTCCAGTGATGAGGAAGAGGGCCCTGCTGAGGTTGTTGGTACATTCCAGTGATGAGGAAGAGGCCCATGCTGAGGTTGTTGGTACATTCCAGTGATGAGGAAGAGGGCCCTGCTGAGGTTGTTGTTACGTTCCAGTGATGAGGAAGAGGGCCCTGCTGAGGTTGTTGGTACATTCCAGTGATGAGGAAGAGGGCCCTGCTGAGGTTGTTGTTACATTCCAGTGATGAGGAAGAGGGCCCTGCTGAGGTTGTTGGTACGTTCCAGGGATGAGGAAGAGGGCCCTGCTGAGGTTGTTGTTACGTTCCAGTGATGAGGAAGAGGGCCCTGCTGAGGTTGTTGGTACATTCCAGTGATGAGGAAGAGGGCCCTGCTGAGGTTGTTGTTACGTTCCAGTGATGAGGAAGAGGGCCCTGCTGAGGTTGTTGTTACATTCCAGTGATGAGGAAGAGGGCCCTGCTGAGGTTGTTGTTACGTTCCAGTGATGAGGAAGAGGGTCCTGCTGAGGTTGTTGTTACATTCCAGTGATGAGGAAGAGGGCCCTGCTGAGGTTGTTGTTACGTTCCAGTGATGAGGAAGAGGGCCCTGCTGAGGTTGTTGTTACATTCCAGTGATGAGGAAGAGGGCCCTGCTGAGGTTGTTGGTACATTCCAGTGATGAGGAAGAGGGCCCTGCTGAGGTTGTTGTTACATTCCAGTGATGAGGAAGAGGGACCTGCTGAGGTTGTTGGTACATTCCAGTGATGAGGAAGAGGGCCCTGCTGAGGTTGTTGTTACGTTCCAGGGATGAGGAAGAGGGCCCTGCTGAGGTTGTTGTTACATTCCAGTGATGAGGAAGAGGGCCCTGCTGAGGTTGTTGTTACATTCCAGTGATGAGGAAGAGGGCCCTGCTGAGGTTGTTGGTACATTCCAGTGATGAGGAAGAGGGCCCTGCTGAGGTTGTTGGTACATTCCAGTGATGAGGAAGAGTAACCTGCTGAGGTTGTTGGTACGTTCCAGTGATGAGGAAGAGGGCCCTGCTGAGGTTGTTGTTACGTTCCAGGGATGAGGAAGAGGGCCCTGCTGAGGTTGTTGTTACATTCCAGTGATGAGGAAGAGGGCCCTGCTGAGGTTGTTGTTACATTCCAGTGATGAGGAAGAGGGCCCTGCTGAGGTTGTTGGTACATTCCAGTGATGAGGAAGAGGGCCCTGCTGAGGTTGTTGGTACATTCCAGTGATGAGGAAGAGTAACCTGCTGAGGTTGTTGTTACGTTCCGGTGATGAGGAAGAGGGCCCTGCTGAGGTTGTTGTTACATTCCAGTGATGAGGAAGAGTAACCTGCTGAGGTTGTTGTTACGTTCCGGTGATGAGGAAGAGTAACCTGCTGAGGTTGTTGTTACGTTCCAGTGATGAGGAAGAGGGCCCTGCTGAGGTTGTTGTTACGTTCCAGTGATGAGGAAGAGTAACCTGCTGAGGTTGTTGTTACGTTCCAGTGATGAGGAAGAGTAACCTGCTGAGGTTGTTGTTACGTTCCAGTGATGAGGAAGAGGGCCCTGCTGAGGTTGTTGTTACGTTCCAGGGATGAGGAAGAGGGCCCTGCTGAGGTTGTTGGTACATTCCAGTGATGAGGAAGAGGGCCCTGCTGAGGTTGTTGTTACGTTCCAGTGATGAGGAAGAGGGCCCTGCTGAGGTTGTTGTTACATTCCAGTGATGAGGAAGAGGGCCCTGCTGAGGTTGTTGTTACATTCCAGTGATGAGGAAGAGGGCCCTGCTGAGGTTGTTGTTACGTTCCAGTGATGAGGAAGAGTAACCTGCTGAGGTTGTTGGTACATTCCAGTGATGAGGAAGAGGGCCCTGCTGAGGTTGTTGTTACATTCCAGTGATGAGGAAGAGGGCCCTGCTGAGGTTGTTGTTACATTCCAGTGATGAGGAAGAGGGCCCTGCTGAGGTTGTTGTTACAATCCAGTGATGAGGAAGAGGGCCCTGCTGAGGGAATTTGTCCTGGTCTTCATCCCCACCTGAGAGGAGAGGTCGGCTGTCGGCTGGAAATGTTATCAGGATGAGGGCCAACGAGATACGCCATATCCCGGGATGATGACATAAAATCATGCTTCAAACTGTTCCTGACAGAGTCAATCGAGACTATAGTGATAAACATGACCAACTTGGAGAGAGACTCGTTTACAAAGACAACTATTAAAGACAACTGTTAAACTTTGACACAAAGTAGTCAGTGATAATTAGCACAATATGTTTCTTTCATTTGTTATTCATTCATTTGTTATAGTCTAAATAATCCATACATTAGGCTTTTTTTAACTCAAAAACGAGTTGTATGAGCTCAAGTCAATGAGGCTCACAGGCCATAAATAGCAAATAGAAGTTCAAAACTTGTAATGTTCACAAGAACTTAAGTTGATAAAAAGATCTAACACAACATTAGGTGATAATATATGTATTATAATGGATTTATTATCAGCTATAATGAGGCGGTCATTTTGGACCGGGGACACAGAATTAATTAACATGAAACCAACACAACAGGAGGGTTAATTATAGAATGTTCATATTTGAAGATTGCCGAAAGGCCAGTCTCTTTGACAAATGACAGGAGTGGAACGTAATAGCTGAACAGAGACTGCAAGCAGGTCACCTCTCCATGTTTAACAGAGCATCAGGCAATCACCCCTACTAATGATTTACCCAGAATGAACCCTGTCATTATCACCACCATCCACATGCATTACACTAGAATACAACATCTGAAATGAACCCCCACCTTGATTTGTATCTCTCTCACTAAGACCGTACAGCTCTATGGCGACAAAGCTGTCACTGTAGGGCACAGGTGTCAAACTCATTCCACGGAGGGCCGAGTGTCTGCGGGTTTTCGCTCCACCCTTGTACTTGATTGATGAATTAACATCACTAATTAGTTAGGAACTCCCCACACCTGGTTGTCTAGGGCTTTATTGAAAGGAAAGACCAAAAACCTGCAGACACAAGGCCCTCCGTGGAATGAGTTTGACACCCCTGCTGTAGGGGATAATAGAGTCAGTTATGGTACGTCCCCTCTGACACACACACCTCTGAGATGCTGCCGTCACTCTCTGGGCCCAAGAGGTGACGCATGGCCTCCCCTCGTCATGTTGATGTGTACGTCTCCTGGTACCGTGGAGTTGGTTACCAGGTACACGTGGAAGGATAGGGGCGCTGGGATGGCAGTCATGCCCCAGTGTAGTGCCACATCTCTGGATGTGCAGTACAACCCGCCTCCAGAAGCTCTCTGAGGAAGATGGGCCGCCCTCCCAGGGTCCCCTGCTGCCTGCTGAGTGATGACATGCCTCCCTCATGCTCAGGGAGAGGGGCTGCTATTGTGGAGCTGTCAGCCCCCCTAGCTAAATGGGCGGGAGTGAGGGGCTATACACTTAACAAAGGCGGCCTCTGCCGTCAAACTGAAAACCCAAAAAGTCACACTTAAATGCCAATCTGGCAGCCCTGTCGCTCCATTTCAAAATAACTTGAGAGCAGGCAGGGGAACAATATCATTCATACGGTGGGCAGGGCTGGGGCAGGTTGGAGGGGGAGGGAAGGGTACTGCAGTGCCAAGGAGAAGGGTCTTGTTGGTGAGTCCAATTATGTATCAGTGACACATTGACACTGTGATAAACAGATAAACAGAAATGTCAACACCAGGACATTGGTGATTACATATGTTTAGAATGTGATTCTGGAGTGACTCTGACAACCAGCAGTTACCACATTCTTCTACAATTTACAGAGAAAGTGTTTTGGTGGTTTATTTTCTTTTCTCAACAGCTTGTCAAGGCAGTCATGCTCAAGTCACATATATTTTTATTGAGGTAATGCTATAGCAGCCATATACATGTAGTATTACTTCATACAAAGTACATTCAAATAACATATTATACCTGATCTGATCTGATACCACCTCATAACTTATATGATACCATAGCAGGATTCCAGCATGTGTTCATTCAAAATATTATAGTTACTTATCCCAACAATTCTTCAATGGTCAATTTATAAGGCTGACGTTATAGTTTGTATCCATCATATGTGAATTGTGAAAGGCTGCAAGGATTTAGAGTGGAGAGAGCCTTTCCCTGAGGGTGCTGACAGATAGACATACAACCCAGGTAGTGATTGGGGGTTAGCTGGTGGCTATGGATCACAGCCTGCACCTCTCCCTAGCCTGTCATTACGCTAGCTCTCTAGTGGGCTAGCACCATGAGACTGTCAACATGTGTTGCTGTGTTGCTGCACTCCACCAGCTGTGCTGATCTAGTCTGGGCTTGCCCTGTTCAGCTCTATCCTGCCTCTCATCTCTCTGTTCCCCCCTCACCCCTCACCTCTCTATTCCCCTCCTATCCCCTCATCTTCTCTCCCCTCCTCACTCCTCATCTCTCTATTCCCCCCTCACTCCTTATCTCTCTATTCCCCTCCTCTGCCCTCATCTTCTCTCCCCTCCTCACTCCTCATCTCTCTATTCCCCCCTCACTCCTTATCTCTCTATTCCCCTCCTCTGCCCTCATCTTCTCTCCCCTCCTCACTCCTCATCTCTCTATTCCCCCCTCACTCCTTATCTCTCTATTCCCCCCTCATCTCTCTATTCCCCTCCTCTGCCCTCATCTTCTCTCCCCTCACTCCTTATCTCTCTATTCCCCTCCTCACTCCTCATCTCTCTATTCCACCCCTCACTCCTCATCTCTCTATTCCACCCCTCACTCCTTATCTCTCTATTCCCCCCTCATCTCTCTATTCCCCTCCTCTGCCCTCATCTTCTCTCCCCTCCTCATCTCTCTATTTACCCCTCACGCTTCATCTCTCTATTCCCCTCCTCACTCCCCATCTCGTTATTCCCCTCCTCACCCCTCATCTTCTCTCCTCTCCTCACCCTTCTACCCTACCCTAGATACTCCTGCCCTGCCCTACACCCTTCTAGCCTACCCTAGACACACCTGCCCTGTCCTAACCCCTACCCTCCCCTAACCCCTAAACGCTACCCTTCCCTGATGTGAACAGAGAGAAGCGTAGAGAAGCGTAGAGAAGCAGGCTGAGTCTGTGTGTTTGTCCCAAATGACACCCTATTCCCTACACAGTGCAGTGCCCTGGTCAAAAGTAGTGCACTGTTGACCAAATCGGGTGCCATTTGAGAGGCAGCTGGATCACTCCACCAGAGGAAGTTGACTGTCCTGATGCTGGTAACCACACTGTGTTCATCATTACCATTGTCTTCCAGGCCTACTCTCTGTCTCTGGGCTGTAGGTTTGGGGTTGTCTTCCAGGCCTACTCTGTGTCTCTGGGCTGTAGGTTTGGGGTTGTCTTCCAGGCCTACTCTGTGTCTCTGGGCTGTGGGTTTGGGGTTGTCTTCCAGGCCTACTGTCTGTCTCTGGGCTGTGGGTTTGGGGTTGTCTTCCAGGCCTACTGTCTGTCTCTGGGCTGTGGGTTTGGGGTTGTCTTCCAGGCCTACTCTGTGTCTCTGGGCTGTGGGTTTGGGGTTGTCTTCCAGGCCTACTCTCTGTCTCTGGGCTGTGGGTTTGGGGTTGTCTTCCAGGCCTACTCTCTGTCTCTGGGCTGTGGGTTTGGGGTTGTCTTCCAGGCCTACTCTCTGTCTCTGGGCTGTGGGTTTGGGGTTGTCTTCCAGGCCTACTCTCTGTCTCTGGGCTGTGGGTTTGGGGTTGTCTTCCAGGCCTACTCTCTGTCTCTGGGCTGTGGGTTTGGGGTTGTCTTCCAGGCCTACTCTCTGTCTCTGGGCTGTGGGTTTGGGGTTGTCTTCCAGGCCTACTCTCTGTCTCTGGGCTGTGGGTTTGGGGTTTCTTCTAATCATCTCATGAGCCATCAGTAAGGGTAAACAAATGTGCTGGCATGTTCCGCCGTACATTTCCTCTCTCGTCGTTAATGAAAACAAGCGTGGAGAAACAGGACGAAACTGTGCCAGTGCCAAACTAGCAATTCAAATAAGCCTCACTCACGTCTCTGGAACCAATTGGATTGATTTGCATTTGGGATAATTTTCTACAAATGAAATGCATATATAATAGGTGGCTACACTCAAAAAGACCCAGTGTGGGTTTGTGATTAAGTTTCCATGTTATTGGTCCTGATGGTAGGATGTTGTACATCACATTATTTCTCTTGCCTTCACCCGAGCTGCCTCGAACCCTGTCTGAACCCTGTCTGAACCCTGCCTCGAACCCTGTCTGAACCCTGTCTGAACCCTTAGACTGAAGTTCACTCAGGTTTATGAAGGTGCCTAATATGCTTTGAGAACCTGTAAAAGAATAGATATGTTCTTCACAACACCAAACTGATGCCAAGTAGGAAAGAAATACATTCTTAAAAAAGGGACTTAATGCAGATAGAGAGAGAGACCCAATCTCACGTTTTGCCAATTTTAATGAGGTGAATATTTCTGTCAGCTCGCTTCTAGCCATGCTGCCAAAGTGTTTATATTCAATATAAAACTCATTTTAACTCCTTGCCCTCTTCCTGGTTTCAAGGTTGAGTTAGCAGAGTGCTAAATACAGGCCCAATTAGACCATTAAACACTGTCTCACTCTCAGGCTGAAACAGTCCAGAGACATTACGTCTCCTCAAAGGTATTTAATATAAAGTCCTGTTAGTTTTGAGATGTTGATGCAACTGCATATCTGTGGTTTCTTGAGAGAGAGAGAGAGAGAGAGATGTCCTGGGGGTAATTATTTATCAAGGAGCTCATTTGGGTCAGAGATATATCAATTTGTTCAAACAGATGTACCATCGAATCGTTCATAATTTTTAGGAGCTTCAAGACTTCTTTAAGAGGGTATCGTTTTTATTCACGTCTTTTGTGGGGTCTTAAAAGTGGAAAATATAGCCATGCTTCTCCCTCTAGAGTGGAGAGGACTGTGGGTAACATGCCGGAGTGTACTCTCTGTTCAGGTGAATATATATAGCTTCTACCCCCAAGCCATAAGACTGCTGAACAGCTAATCAAATGGCTACCAAGACCCCTCTTTGACGCTGCTGCTACTCTCTGTTTATAATCTATGCATACTCACTTTAACTCTACCTACATGTACATATTAACTCAATATGGTGCAGCGAGAGGCGTCACTGTAGTCCCTGGTTCAAATCCAGGCTGCATCACATCCAGCCCTGATCCGGAGTCCCATAGAGCCGCGCACAATTGGCCCAGCGTCGTCCAGGTTCGGCCGCGGTAGGCCGTCATTGTAAATAAGAATTTGTTTTTAACTGACTTGCCAGGTGAAATCGAAATGTACTCTTTACCGGTACCCCCTGTATATAACCTCCACATTGACTCTGTACCGGTACCCCCTTTATATAGCCTTGCTTGTTATTTTACTGCTGCTCTTTAATTATTTGTTACTTTTATTTTCTATTTTTTACTTATCAATTTTTTCTTGTAAGTAAGTAAGCATTTTACTGTAAGGTCTACCTACACCTGTTGTATTCGGTGCATGTGACAAATTAAATTAAATTTTATTTATAGTGTCTTTTTCCTACAATTAAAGGCTGGATTATCAACATCCGCTGGAGAGAAAGTTCTAAATGTATTATAAACTGGGTTGTTCGAGCCCTGAATGCTGATTGGCTGACAGCCGTGGTATATCAGACGTATAAACCAGGGGTTTGTGGTATATGGCCAATATACCACGGCTAAAGGCTGTGTCCAGGCACTCCACGTTGTGTCATGCAGGGACAGCCCTTAGCCGTGGTATATTGGCCATATACCACAAACCCCAGAGGTGCTTTATTGCTCTTATAAACGGGTTACCAATGTAATTAGAGCAGTAAAATAAATCTATATTGGCAAATAAAATACATGTATATTGGCAATATACCACACCTCCTCTGGCCTTATTGCTTAATTATAAACTGGGTAGTTTGGATACTGGATGCTGATTGGCTAACTTTTAGCCTGTTCACCTTGATATCATTGCGCCTTTTCACCTCGATAAAATGGCTACATCAACAATAGTTCGACATGCCAACGTAGAAAAGATGCATTTAGAAATGAAAAGCGTAAAACAAACAAAGTGGGCACTTACCTGCTTCACTGACTGGTGCCCAGAAAAAGGGATACATTGTGGGAGCTTGGGATTACAACAAAAATGTAGCTGAACGTCATTCTAAGGGATTTGTGTGGTTCAGTGAGAAACACGAATGGCAAAGAATATGGGATTAGCAGCTATGCCGACATGTCAACGACCCCCCTCTCAGTTTGGCATGGAATATATAGGACACCGAATTCACAACGAGCAACAATGTGCTTGTAGGCGTAATTAAAAAGTTGAGGAAAGAGGGGTGCGACAAACCACGCAGCCATAACAGAACACGACATGCAGCTCAAACAATCCAAGGCTCTGGACACAAACACCTGAGGGTTTGGTGAACAAAGTGTGGTTTGATGTTCAACTTCATTTTGGCCGAAGAGGGGAGATAAACCGTCTGCTGAAACCTGATTCATTTAAATATGTACAGACGAGAACAGCCTACAGTCTGCGACTCTCTCGTTCAACGAACCCACAAAAATCCAGGATCAGCAGGTGAAGAACAGGGAGAGTGGACAGGGATTGATGTTTGAACTGCCGGGTGATCCCCTCTGCCCGGTAGCTTCCCTTAAGAAGTATCTGTCCCTCCTTCCCTCAGACGCCCCGGCGTTGTACCTCCACCCGAAACGGAAAACAGTTAACAGATACATATGGTATGTAACTGTTAACTAGCTAGCTGAATCTAATTTACCCTGGCAGTATAACCGGTAGCTATGTAGGCCTAACTATTAGCGAACGTTATTTTGTCGCATATGTTTCTGGTACACAAAAGAGCCGATGGGAGTGAACACCCTCGCAACAATGTTGCCAAAGATCTGCAAAATAGCTGGCCCGTCGCAGATTTACACAAACCACTGCTTCCGAACCACCACAATCCAGAAACTGTCGGATGCCGGTCTAGAGGCACGGGAAATAATGTCTGTCAGTGGACACGGATCCGAAACATCTCTTCACAGTTACTGGAGGCCAAATCTGGAAGTGAGGAAGCGGTGGAGCACTATTCTATCTGACAACACAGTAGCAGCAGCGTCGACCGGCTAAAGGAACAGCTTCCATTTCCAGCAGTGTGGAGCCAACAACCAACGATAACATGGGACAATTTTTTCATTTGTGCACGATAAATGGCAACATTCAAATCAACGTGAATAAATAATTGTTGTGTGTTATTGACTGTAGAAGTAGCGCTTATGCTCGGTTTTGCATACATTTAATGTAAGATTACTAGCTAGCCTGTGGTTATGTTACATATTAACCAGTCTAGCAACATGACTGTTGTCCGGTCTACTTTTTCTGGCGGGAATGTATTTATTATTTATTTATTTATTAATGCAACATTTTCAATGTAAATGTTGTGTTGGCAACCGGTTTTTACAAGAAATGAGGCACCTCAGGGGTTTGTGGTATATGGCCTACATACCACGGCTAAGGGCTGTATCCAGGCACTCTGCGTTGCGTTGTGCGAAGAACAACCCTTAGCCCTGGTATATAGGCCATATACCACACCGCCTCAAGCCTTATTGCTTAAAACCTCTTAAGGATCCGCACCGTTTTTCCATTTTTGCCTAAAATGACATACCCAAAACTAACTGCCTGTAGCTCAGGCCCTGAAGCAAGGATATGCATACTCGTGATACTATTTGAAAGGAAACACTTTGACGTTTGTGGAAATGTTAAAGGAATGTAGGAGAATATAACACATTAGATCTGGTAAACGATAATACAAAGGAGAAAAAAAACGTTTTTTTTGTATTTTTTTTTGTACCATCTTTCAAGAGAAAGGTCATAATGTATTATTCCAGCCCAGGTGCAATTTCGATTGTGGCCACTAGATGGAACCAGTATATGTGCAAAATTTTAGTCTAATCCAATGAACCATTGCATTTCTGTTCAAAATGTTGTGTCAAGACTGCCCAAATGTGCCTAATTTGTTTATTAATAATTTTTCAAGTTCAAAACTGTGCACTCTCCTTGAACAATAGCATGGTATTCTTTCACTGTAATAGCTACTGTAAAGTGGACAGTACAGTTTGATTAACAATAATTTAAGCTTCCTGCCAAAATCAGATATGTCTACGTCCGGGGAAATGTTCTTGTTACTTACAACCTCATGCTAATCGCATTAGCCTACATTAGCTCAACCATCCCGTGGGGAGCCCACCGATCCTGAAGTTTTAAATAGACCACAGACAGTCCACTCTTTAATCATTTGTTGTATTTCTCTTCTTTCTCTCTCTTTCTGTTTTTATCTCTATTTCGCTATTTTTTCTTCTTCGTCTCTCTCACATACACACAGGCCTGTAAACACAGGTGGCAGGTAACCAAGTGGTTAGAGTGTTGGGCCAGTAACTGAAAGGTTGCTACTTCGAATACCTGAGTCGACTAGGTGAAGAGATCTGTCCTTGAGCAAGGCACTGAACCCTAATTGCGGCAGGTTGGCCGTCAGTAATGGCTGGTCCGTGACCCCGCTCTCCAGGGGGTCTCAGGGGGAGTGGAATATGCAACAAAAACAATTTCCATTTTACAGGTTACACACTTGTACATGTGTGAAACAGGACAAATATAAGCTCCCCCTATTTGACCTTTGACAGGACCCCCCTCCCCAGTTTGGCTTCAATTGAGTGCAAATCCTCTGGAAATTCCCACTTCAGCCACCTGGCTTTTTTCTTCTCCTGGTTCCTTCCGCTGACATCTGTTCAGTATTACCAGGGTAATGACTGGTAGTTTGTTCAAAGTTCTGCCCAATCTAAGATGCTGCACAACAGCCTAGGTCATAGAAAACACAACTTGAAACACATTTCCCTCATAGAGCTTCTTTTGTTTTTCTAACTCGGGGGAGCGGCCGGAGTGAGTCTCTCTGTAGTGTAGCTAGATCGCCAAGCGCAAGCTTGCTGCTCGCCTGCCTGCTGGCCGGGGTTTTATTGTGGTTTTGCTATGATGTCATCACACCAGTTGTCAGATGACATCATTCTTTCTGAAAACACTTTTTGATAGTTTATGAGTCTGAAGGAAGCAAGGGGATTGGATGTTTTTTCAGTGTTGAATTGAATTGAAAGATGAAATATAGTGTAGTGTGTATATATACTATATATATATAACTGAGGATATGGAGAGATGTATTTTTGCTCTCTGCATATAATGGCATAATATCCAAAAAGTGATTGTGTTTGTGTCCTAACAAAGAGTAATAGTATACCTGATACACACTGCCTTTAATACATCCTAGTTCTTAATAAAAATATTACATATCATTTGACTAAGCAATATTTATTTTTTGATATCAATAAAATAGGAATATAACAGCTTTTTATTTTTGTGTGTCTTCCTGCAGAATGCTTGAGGATGACCTGAAGATCAGCAGTGACGAGGAAGATACTGAACAGCAAGTAAGATCCATCAACAACCATCTAATTACAGTATAGTGTATCTGTGGTCTCGTTCTGAGGATCTCTGTCTGTGGTCTCGTTCTGAGTATCTCTGTCTGTGGTCTCGTTCTGAGTATCTCTGACTGTGGTCTCGTTCTGAGTATCTCTGTCTGTGGTCTCGTTCTGAATATCTCTGTCTGTGGTCTCGTTCTGAGTATCTCTGACTGTGGTCTCGTTCTGAGTATCTCTGTCTGTGGTCTCGTTCTGAGTATCTCTGTCTGTGGTCCCGTTCTGAGTATCTCTGTCTGTGGTCTCGTTCTGAGTATCTCTGACTGTGGTCTCGTTCTGAATATCTCTGTCTGTGGTTTCGTTCAGAGTATCTCTGACTGTGGTCTCGTTCTGAGTATCTCTGTCTGTGGTGTCGTTCTGATTATCTCTGACTGTGGTCTCGTTCTGAGTATCTCTGTCTGTGGTGTCGTTCTGATTATCTCTGACTGTGGTCTCGTTCTGAGGATCTCTGTCTGTGGTCTCGTTCTGAGGATCTCTGTCTGTGGTCTCGTTCTGAGGATCTCTGTCTGTGGTCTCGTTCTGAGTATCTCTGACTGTGGTCTCGTTCTGAGTATCTCTCTCTCTGTGGTGTCGTTCTAATTATCTCTGACTGTGGTCTCGTTCTGAGGATCTCTGTCTGTGGTCTCATTCTCAGGATCTCTGTCTGTGGTGTCGTTCTGATTATCTCTGTATGTGGCTGTATGTGGTGTTGTTCTGATTATCTATGGCTGTGGTGTGTGGTGTCGTTCTGAGTATCTATGTCTGTGGTGGGTGGTGTCATTCTGAGTATCTCTGTGTGTGGTGTCGTTCTGAGTATCTATGTCTGTGGTGGGTGGTGTCATTCTGAGTATCTCTGTGTGTGGTGTCATTCTGAGTATCTCTGTGTGTGGTGTCGTTCTGAGTATCTCTGTCTGTGGTATATGGTGTCGTTCTGAGTATCTCTGTCTGTGGTGTATGGTGTCGTTCTGAGTATCTTTGAATGTGTTTTCGTTCTGAGTATCTCTGTGTGTGGTGTGTGGTTTCGTTTTGAGTATACAGTTGAAGTCGGAAATTTACATACACCTTAGCCAAATACATTTAAACTCAGTTTTTCACAATTCCTGACATTTAATCCTAGTAAAAATTCCCTGTCTTAGGTCAATTAGGATCACCACTTTATTTTAAGAATGTGAAATGTCAGAATAATAGTAGAGCGAATGATTTATTTCAGCTTTTATTTCTTTCATCACATTCCCAGTGGGTCAGAAGTTTACATATACTCAATTAGTATTTGGTTGCATTGTCTTTAAATTGTTTAACTTGGGTCTAACGTTTCGGGTAGCCTTCCACAAGCTTCCCACAATAAGTTGGGTGAATTTTGGCCCATTCCTCCTGACAGAGCTGGTGTAACTGAGTCAGGTTTGTAGGCCTCCTTGCTCGCACACACTTTTTCAGTTCTGCTCACAAATGTTCTATAGGATTGAGCTCAAGGCTTTGTGATGGCCACTCCAATACCTTGACTTTGTTGTCCTTAAGCCATTTTGCCACAACTTTGTAGATGTCACAAAGTAGATGTCCTAACCGACTTGCCAAAACTATAGTTTGTTAACAAGAAATATGTGGAGTGGTTTAAAAACGAGTTTTAATGACTCCAACCTAAGTGTATTTTAACTTCCGACTTCAACTGTATCTGTGTGTGGTGTCGTTCTGAGCCAGATAATAACAGAACCGTTAGATGAGTAAATTAGCTATGGCTCTCTCATTGTGCTTCTTGGTATTGTTCCCATAGCTATCATCCAATCAGGACCTTTGAGCCGTTGGTAGTTTAATGATAGTTATTACACATTAAAGTCATTATACACAGGGCTCTACTAGTGCTCTACTAACAGTAATACACTCCTATATTTGTGTTTGTGTGTGTGTGTGTGTGGGTGTGGGTGGGTCGGTGCGCATCTCTATATGTTTATAAGTGGCTTACTGCAAATGAGTCCATGGTACATTAGCATGCTGTCATCGCCTTCAGTACAGCAGCAGTGTCTGTCTGCCTGATCGCCCTACTTCCTGTTTCATACACAACAACACAGATAAAAAAAACAAGCACTTCTCCTCCTTATATATGCAGCAAGGGTCAGCCCGCACACAGGCGTACACTTCAGTTAACCCCAACAACAACTGCTCCCCGTGCACCAATGACGTGGACATATTTTGTTTGAAGGCATTCAGTTGTACAACTGACTAGGTATCATTTTCTCTTCCCTATTTCCCTTCCCTACACGCACGCACGCACTCACGCACACACACACACACACACACACACACACACACACACACACACACACACATACATACAGCTTCAGTGGATCAGCGTGTTCCAGCACATGTGACTCAGTGCAGTATAGAGGGAAGATATAAGGATTATATATTCGATAGAGAAGCAGGAGTAGGTTGGGGAGAAGCTGGAGGGAGCTGGGGAGAAGCAGGAGGGAGCTGGGGAGAAGCTTGAGTGCGCTGGGGAGAAGCTTGAGTGAGCTAGGGAGAAGCAGGATGGGGCTGGGGAGAAGAAGGAGGGGTCTGGGGAGAAGCAGAAGGGGGCTGGGGAGAAGCTGGAGGGAGCTAGGGAGAAGCAGGAGGGGGCTGGGGAGAAGAAGGAGGGGGCTGGGGAGAAGCAGGAGGGGGCTGGGGAGAAGCTGGAGGGAGCTAGGGAGAAGCAGGAGGGGGCTGGGGAGAAGCAGTCATTTTGTGCCTGTATAGTGTCTCTAAAGCAATTAGTATCAGCCCAGGCTCTCTGCCGTCTTTTTCACTCTCTCATCCCTTTCTCTCTCCTCTCTTCTCTCTCCCATCTCTCTTTTTTTCTCCCTCTCTGTCTCCCTCTCCATTTTCGTCTCCGTCTCCCTCCCCTTTCTGTCCTTCTCTCCTATCCTTGTGTGTTGTACACAGCCCAGCTCTGGTGCTGTTATGACAATTGACAGAGTAGAAAGGTCAGCCTTGCCCTACCTCAGACAAATCACCTGGCACTGAGGGGTAGGGCTGTGGTCCTCGGGGGGTAGAGGGGGGAGGGGGGAGTACTATTGATCAGCTACCTGGTACTATTCATCAGCTTCCTGGTACTATTCATCAGTTTCCTGGTACTATTCATCAGCTTCCTGGTACTATTCACTAGCTATATGGTACTATGCATCAGCTACCTAGTAATGTTCATCAGCTACCTAGTACTATTCATCAGCTTCCTGGGACTATTCACTAGCTATATGGTACTATTCATCAACTACCTAGTAATGTTAATCAGCTACCTGGTACTATGCATCAGCTACCTGGTACTATTCATCAGCTACCTAGTAATGTTCATCAGCTACCTAGTACTATTCATCAGCTACCTAGTACTATTCATCAGCTACCTGGTACTGTTCATCAGCTTCCTGGTGCTATTCACTAGCTATATGGTACTATTAATCAGCTACCTAGTAATGTTCATCAGCTACCTAGTAATATTCATCAGCTACCTCGTACTATTCATCAGCTTCCTGGTACTATTCATCAGCTTCCTGGTACTATTCATCAGCTTCCTGGTACTATTCATCAGTTTCCTGGTACTATTCATCAGCTTCCTGGTACTATTCACTAGCTATATGGTACTATGCATCAGCTACCTAGTAATGTTCATCAGCTACCTAGTACTATTCATCAGCTTCCTGGGACTATTCACTAGCTATATGGTACTATTCATCAACTACCTAGTAATGTTAATCAGCTACCTGGTACTATGCATCAGCTACCTGGTACTATTCATCAGCTACCTAGTAATGTTCATCAGCTACCTAGTACTATTCATCAGCTACCTAGTACTATTCATCAGCTACCTGGTACTGTTCATCAGCTTCCTGGTGCTATTCACTAGCTATATGGTACTATTAATCAGCTACCTAGTAATGTTCATCAGCTACCTAGTACTATTCATCAGCTACCTAGTAATATTCATCAGCTACCTCGTACTATTCATCAGCTTCCTGGTACTATTCATCAGCTTCCTGGTACTATTCATCAGCTTCCTGGTACTATTCATCAGCTTCCTGGTACTATGCATCAGCTACCTAGTAATGTTCATCATCTACCTAGTACTATTCATCAGCTACCTGGTACTATTCATCAGCTTCCTGGTACTATTCATCAGCTTCCTGGTACTATGCATCAGCTACCTAGTAATGTTCATCATCTACCTAGTACTATTGATCAGCTACCTGGTACTATTCATCAGCTACCTGGTACTATTCATCAGCTTCCTGGTACTATTCATCAGCTTCCTGGTACTATTCATCAGCTACCTGGTACTATTCATCAGCTACCTGGTACTATTCATCAGCTTCCTGGTACTATGCATCAGCTACCTAGTAATGTTCATCAGCTACCTAGTACTATTCATCAGCTACCTAGTACTATTCATCAGCTACCTGGTACTGTTCATCAGCTATCTGGTACTATTCATCATCTACCTGGTACTATCCATCAGCTACCTGGTACTATTCATCAGCTTCCTGGTACTATTCATCAGCTGCCTGGTACTATTCATCAGCTACTTGGTACTCTTCATCAGCTACCTGGTACTATTCATCAGCTACCTAGTACTATTCATCAGCTACCTGGTACTATTCATCAGCTTCCTGGTACTATTCATCAGCTATCTGGTACTATTCATCAGCTACCTGGTACTGTTCATCAGCTTCCTGGTGCTATTCACTAGCTTTATGGTACTATTAATCAGCTACCTAGTAATGTTCATCAGCTACCTAGTACTATTCATCAGCTACCTAGTACTATTCATCAGCTTCCTGGTACTATTCATCAACTATCTGGTACTATTCATCAGCTACCTAGTAATGTCCATCAGCTACCTGGTACTATTCATCAGCTACCTAGTAATGTACATCAGCTTCCTGGGACTATTCATCAGCTACCTAGTAATGTACATCAGCTTCCTGGTACTATTCTTCATCTACCTGGTGCTATTCATCAGCTATCTGGTACTATTCATCAGCTATCTGGTACTATTCATCAGCTACCTGGTACTATTCATCAGCTACCTGGTACTATTCATCAGCTACCTGGTACTATTCATCAGCTACCTGGTACTATTCATCAGCTACCTGGTACTATTCATCAGCTATCTGGTACTATTCATCAGCTATCTGGTACTATTCATCAGCTACCTGGTGCTATTCATCAGCTACCTGGTGCTATTCATCAGCTACCTGGTACTATTCATCAGCTACCTGGTACTATTCATCGGTGACCAACACCTCACACCATATTGTTACTTTTCCTATGTAAAAGTACTTCCTTCCCTTTCCCCTTTGTCTACCGGAATTCACTGGAGATTTTCTGGCTGTGTGTATTTTAGAAGAAAAAAAAGTATACTCAATTGTGAGAATGTTCCATTGCTCAGTTCAGCAGCAGCACAAAGGAGCATTGAGGACTGTTCTTAATTAGCCAGGGTTTTGTTGCCCAGTTTCTTTAGCAAATACCACAGTGAAAGGGCCAACCAAATGAAAACATTCTCCCCTAAATCAACAGCCATGTTGTCATTCAGATGTCCCAGTGGATTAAGAAGAAATCTAGTCTTCACAAACAGTGGTGTTTTTATTTACGCTAGCTGGCTATCTCTCTAATGATAAAATAGCTCCCCCTACCCAGAATGAATAGGATACTGCTGTGATCACCATAGATGGAGGGGAAACTAATGGAAGTATTTTGACAAGGGGTATCGAAGTTCAGTGACATCATTGAGAGAGAGACACAGAGAGTGAGACACACACCGACAGATGAGACACACACATACAGAGGAGAGACACACACACATACAGAGGAGAGACACACAGAGACACACACAGTGACACACATAGAGAGACACACACAGAGAGCCACAAGGAGAGACAGAGACACACAGCGAGACACAAAGAGAGAGATGAAGGTGGATGGGTGAGTGAAGAGGCTTGTTCATCTGATTGATATCTATATTCTTGGATCATCAAATGCTGATCTAAAGCAAACCTTTATACCTTCTCATTTAGTGTGATCTCACAACAGCGCTAATGCCTCTCAATCACACCGCCACAGGTTGAAAACAAATTGAGGGTATACATCACTGTCTGTCTGTTGGAATGATGTGGTGTATCTCTATAGCTGCAGGCAATGAGCCAGTAAAGTCAATAGAAGTGCATCACTCTCTTTGTCTTTTGAATATTGTTGAATTCCTTAAAACATTCATGAAAATCTTGCCTTGAGCTGTGTTGCATTCCTCTTGGTGATACAGAAAAGCACTTGATCATGTCTGGCCATTTTAGGCTAATTTGATCATCACCAGCACAGCTCCTCCAGCCCTCCCTTTCTCCTTAGCGATAACCACCCCCTGCGTTTCTCACACAAGTACATGCGCACACACACACACACACACACACACACACACACACACACACACACACACACACACACACACACACACACACACACACACACACACACACACACACACACACACACACACACACACACACACACACACACACACACACACACACACACACACACACACACACAAACAAACAACCCCCTGAAATGAATGCCCAAAGTCGCCTCATAAGCATGAAAAAATCTCCAGCAGCCATTTAAACAGTTTGCCAGAGTACAAACTAGCAGCCATGCCCCCAGCTGCGTTGCCTAGCAACCCGGGAATGGGGAAGAAGGATGGAAGCTGCCCAAATCCCTGTGGAGAGGGAAACAGCAGTAAGAGAGCAGTTGACAGATGATCTGACTTGTTTCATCTGATATACTGTGAAGATCACTGGCTGCTTTCATCAATGATAAATGGACTTTACACAGATCAATGGTCACAGCAATAAACTTAGCCTTGCCAGTGTGTTGCTGTGGGCCAGTCTGTGTCTTGGTGGTATCCTGGACAGGTTCTGGTGGTGGGCCTGTCTGTGTCTTGGTGGTAGCCTGGACAGGTTGTGGTGGTGGGCCTGTCTGTGTCTTGGTGGTAGCCTGGACAGGTTGTGGTGGTGGGCCTGTCTGTGTCTTGGTGGTAGCCTGGACAGGTTGTGGTGGTGGGCCTGTCTGTGTCTTGGTGGTAGCCTGGACAGGTTGTGGTGGTGGGCCTGTCTGTGTCTTGGTGGTAGCCTGGACAGGTTGTGGTGGTGGGCCTGTCTGTGTCTTGGTGGTAGCCTGGACAGGTTGTGGTGGTGGGCCTGTCTGTGTCTTGGTGGTAGCCTGGACAGGTTGTGGTGGTGGGCCTGTCTGTGTCTTGGTGGTATCCTGGACAGGTTGTGGTGGTGGGCCTGTCTGTGTCTTGGTGGTAGCCTGGACAGGTTGTGATAGCCAAAAGCTTTACTACTCTGTGCCAAGGGGGTTTATTTGTATACCTTGCTCAAGCACTCTTTAAGTTGTCACTAATCAGCATGTTGTGGGCTACATCACAGTGCAGGCTACATCACAGTTCGGGCTACATCACAGTTCGGGCTACATCACAGTGTGGGCTACATCATATTTTCAGGACTATAGAAATACAGTAGCAGTGACAGTCCTCTCCATGTGCACCCTTCATTCTGCATGTGGAATTGATTTCCACTGAACTGTCATCGGAGCTGAAACACTTCAATGTTAATTTGTTTGTTACAATGTGTTGTTGTCCTTGTATAGGGAATACATTGGGGAGGGGGGGGTGACAAATCCTCATAGTATTAAATATCTGTCACCTGTCTGTGCTTCCAATCAGTGTCAGGTGTCAATGATGTAGGTTTAAATCAAATAGTAGTAGGGCTCTAAAACCCTCTCTGCTACTGTAGTAGGTCTCTAAGACCGTCTCTGTTATTGTAGTAGGTCTCTAAAACTCTCTATTCTTCTGTAGTAGGTCTCTAAAACCCTCTCTGCTACTCTAATAGGTCTCTAAAACCATATATGCTACTGTAGTAGGTCTCTAAAGCCCTCTATTATACTGTAGTAGATCTCTAAAACCCTCTCTGTTACTCTAATAGGTCTCTAAAACTCTCTATTCTACTGCAGTAGGTCTCTAAAACCCTCTCTGTTACTCTAATAGGTCTCTATAACTCTCTATTCTACTGCAGTAGGTCTCTAAAACCCTATCTGCTACTGTAGTAGGTCTCTAAAACCCTCTCTGTTAAAATGGTAGGTCTCTAAAACCCTCTCTGTTAATATGGTAGGTCTCTAAACTCTCTCTGCTACTGTAGTAGGTCTCTAAAACCCTCTCTGCTAATCTGGTAGGTCTCTAAGACTGTCTCTGTTATTGTAGTAGGTCTCTAAAACTCTATATTCTACTGTAGTAGGTCTCTAAAATCCCCTCTGCCACTCTAATAGGTCTCTAAAACCATCTATTCTACTGTAGTAGGTCTCTAAAACTCTCTCTGCTACTGTAGTAGGTCTCTAAAGCCATCTTTGTTAATTTGGTAGGTCTCTAAACCCCTCTCTTCTAATCTTATAGGTCTCTAAAACCATCTCTGCTACTGTAGTAGGTCTCTAAAACCCTCTCTGCTAATCTGATAGGTCTCTAAACCCCTCTCTGTTAATCTGGTAGGTCTCTAAAAACCCTCTGTGCTACTGTAGTAGGTCTCTAAAACCCTATTTGCTAATCTGGTAGGTCTCTAAAACCCTCTCTGTTAATTTGGTAGGTCTCTAAAACCCTCTCTGCTAATCTGGTAGGTCTCTAAAACCCTCTCTGCTACTGTAGTAGGTCTCTAAAACCCTCTCTGCTAATCTGGTAGGTCTCTAAAACTCTATATTCTACTGTAGTAGGTCTCTAAAATCCTCTCTGCTACTCTAATAGGTCTCTAAAACCATCTATTCTTCTCTGGTAGGTCTCTAAAACTATCTCTGCTACTGTAGTAGGTCTCTAAACCCCTCTCTGTTAATATGGTAGGTCTCTAAACCCCTCTTTGCTAATCTGGTAGGTCTCTAAAACCCTCTCGGTTAATATGGTCTCTGCTACTGTAGTAGGTCCCTTCTACTGTAGTAGGTCTCTAAAACCCTCTCTGCTACCGTAGTAGATCTCTAAAACCCTCGCTGTTAATCTGGTAGGCCTCTAAACCCTTCTCTGCTAATCTGATAGGTCTCTAAAACCCTCTCTGTTAATATGGTAGGTCTCTAAAACCCTCTCTGCTACTGTAGTAGGTCCCTGCTACTGTAGTAGATCTCTAAAACCCTCTCTGCTACTGTAGTAGGTCTCTAAAACCCTCTCTGTTAATCTGGTAGGTCTCTAAACCCCTCTCTGCTAATCTGATAGGTCTCTAAAACCCTCTCTGCTAATCTGGTAGTTCTCTAAAACCCTCTCTGCTACTGTAGTAGGTCTCTAAAACCCGCTATGTTAATTTGGTAGGTCTCTAAAACCCTCTCTGTTAATATGGTAGGTCTCTAAAACCCTCTCTGCTACTGTAGTAGGTCTCTAAAACCCTCTTTGCCTCTCTAGTAGGTCTCTAAAACCCTCTTTGCCTCTCTAATTGGTCTCTAAAACCCTCTTTGCCTCTCTAGTAGGTCTCTAAAACCCTCTTTGCCTCTCTAGTAGGTCTCTAAAACCCTATTTACCTCTAGTTGGTCTCTAAAACCCTCTTTGCTTCTCTAGTGTGTCTCTAAAACCCTCTTTGCCTCTCTAGTTGGTCTCTAAAACCCTCTTTGCCTCTCTAGTAGGTCTCTAAAACCCTCTTTGCCTCTCTAGTTGGTCTCTAAAAACCCATCCTTAGAAATCACACAGTTGTTTTTTCCTCCAACCAGCATTGATCGAGCGGTTTACGCCTCACTGATCTCTTTAATCATTCACATTCCTCCATTCAAAGAGAAGGGGGGATGAACAGACGAAGAGGAAAGTGCATGTTTGAGTGCCTATCTGTAGTCATCATGATGAGGATGATTTCTTTCATCCTGGGCCGGGATTCATCCCTCCTGTTATTCTTCCTCCAGTTTGGGGCTATTTGTGCTGATCTCTCAGTGGTCCAGAGACATGGGTATCACTATCCATCACATACTGCATGTTCTGTTCTGTACAGAAACTAACAGGACTGTGTTGTGTTACTGTTTTCACAGGCAGCTGAGAAGCCCAAGCCCAGAAGTACACCTCTCAGGTAAGTGGCAGATCATGTTGAACTGGCAGCATTGTGTGGAAGTGTCTCTGTAATGCATATTAATGCAATGCATGGTATTGGATTGTATTACATCCTGTTCTTTGCGTAAGGGGTTGCAAATGATCAGTTCTGCACACAGATATGTAATCAGTAACTGTTTATATCACACTTCTTCAGATCATTGCTCTGTATAGTTTAATTACATGTATCTTTCTCCGGTGTGTTGTAATTGCAGAGACATGATTTAGAGTGTGAAGATGAGGTTTATCGTCAGCATATTGAAATTACTACACTGTAGAATTTAACAGAGAGGGAGAAAACAGGCTAAGTATAGAAATGTATAATTGCCTGCCGAATACACACACACAACCACGAGGTGTGATCCATCGGCTGTTCTTCATGAATAATAATCGTGTAGAAAAGTAGCACAGAGGATGTACTAAATTTAAATACTGCTAGCATTTTATTTGATCGGTTTAGATATTATATGACCCGCAGGCCTGAAGCAGTTTTTCTCCCCTGTGTGGAGCAGAGCAGAGCTGCGCGGGTTGACACCTTGTCTGGGCTCCCCAGTCTGGGTGCATTAATATGCATGGAGCAGGAGAAGTATGGGTGTTCTATCATCTCTAATCATGGGAGTATTATGGCTGCTGTGTGAATGGGCTCATTAAGGAAGACAGCGTGAAACATGGCCTGCAGCTCTTTCTCAGAAAGTGACTCTGGGACTGGAGATGCTGCGAGCACTCCCCCGGCCATGCCGCCCCTGGAATACCACACACACACACACTCATGTGTGTGAATACATACACGCACGCACGCACACACACACAAACGCACACAGCCGCGCATACTCACACATAGACACACACGCTCGCGCACCTACAGTGCCTTCAGAAATTATTCATACCTCTTAAATTATTCCACATTTTTTTGTGTTAGACGGATTTCAAAATTGATTAAATATTATTTATTTTCACCCATCTACACACAATACCCCATATTGACAAAGTGAAAACATGTTTTTTTTTTTTTTTAGCAAATTTATTGGAATATTAAATACATAAAAAAATAATCTACATAAGTATTCACACACCTGAATCAATACATGTTAGAATCCCCTTTGGCAGCAATTACAGCTGTGAGTCTCTAAGTGCTTTGCACACCTGGATTGTACAATATTTGCAAATGTTTTTTTATTTTTATTCTATAAGCTCTGTCAAGTTTGTTGTTGATCCTGGCTAGATAGCCATTTTTCAAGATCTTGCCGTAGATTTTTAAGCCAATTTAAGTAAAAACTGTAACTAGGCCACTCAGGAACATTCAATGTTGTCTTGGTAAGCAACTCCAGTGTATATTTGGCTTTCAGTTTTTAGTTATTGTCCTGCTGAAAGGTGAATTTATCTCCCAGTGTCTGTTGGAACCAGGTTTTCCTCTAGGATTTTGCCTGTGGTTAGCTTCATTCCATTTATTTTTCATCCTGAATAACTCCCCAGTCCTTAATGATTACAATCATACCCATAACATGATGCAGCCACCACCATGTTTGAAAATATGAAGACTGGTATTCATTTTTTTTGCAGTTTTACTTTAGCGCCTTATTGCAAACAGGATGCATGTTTTGAAAAAGTTGTATTCTGTACAGTCTACCTTCTTATCACTCTGTCATTAATGGAGTATCTACAATGTTGTTGATCCATCCTCAGTTTTGTCCTATCACAGCCATTCAACTCTGTAACTGTTTTAAAGTTACCATTGGCCTCATGGTGAAATTCCTGAGCAGTTTCCTTTCTCTCCAGTAACTGAGTAACTGAGTTTTACCCATCTACCAATAGGTGCCCTTCTTTGCTAGGCATTGGAAAACCTCCCTGGTCTTTGTGGTTGAATCTGTGTTTGAAATTCACTGCTCGACTGAGGGACCTAACAGATAATTGTATATGTGGGGTACAGAGATGCGGTAGTCATTTAAATATGATGTTAAATACTATTATTGCAGACAGAGTGAGTCCATGCAAATTATTATGTGACTTGTTAAGCACATTTTTACTCCTGTACTTATTTAGGCTTACACAAACACACACACATAGAGTTGAAGTCAGAAGTTTACATACACCTTAGCCAATTACATTTAAACTCAGTTTTTCACAACTCCTGACATTTAATGCTCGTAAAAATTCCCTGTCTTTGGTCAGTTAGGATCACCACTTTATTTTAAGAATGTGAAATGTCAGACAAATAGTAGAGAGAATGATTTATGTCAGCTTTTATTTCTTTCATAACATTCCCAGTGGGTCAGAAGTTTACATACACTCAATTAGTATTTGGTAGCATTGCCTTTAAATTGTTTAACTTGGGTCAAACATAATTTCAGGTAGCCTTCCACAAGCTTCCCACAATAAGTTGGGTACATTTTGGCCCATTCCTCTGACAGAGCTGGTGTAACTAAGTCAGGTTTGGAGGCCTCCTTGCTCGCACACGCTTTTTCAGTTCTGCCCACACATTTTCTATAGGATTGAGGTCAGGGCTTTGTGATGGCCACTCTAATACCTTGACTTTGTTGTCCTTAAGCCATTTTGCCACAACTTTGGAAGTATGCTTGGGGTCAATGTCCATTTGGAAGACCCATTTGCGACAAGCTTTAACTTCCTGACTCTCGTCTTAAAATGTTGCTTCACTATATCCACCTAATTATCTATCCTCATGTTGCCATTTATTTTGTGAAGTGCACTATGCTGCCACCCCCGTGCTTCACGGTTGGGATGGTGTTCTTCGGCTTGCAAGCATCCCCCTTTTTCCTCCAACATAACGATGGTCATTATGGCATTATGTGCAGTTGGAAACCATAGTCTGGCTTTTTTATGGCGGTTTTGGAGCAGTGGCTTCTTCCTTGCTGACTTTTCGCACCGAATGTGATACAGTGAATTATAAGTGAAATTATCTGTCTGTAAGCAATTTTTGGAAAAATGACTTGTGTAATGCACAAAGTAGATGTCTTAACCGACTTGCCAAAACTATAGTTTGTTAACAAGAAATTTGTTGAGGGGTTGAAAAAGGAGTTTTAATGACTCCAACCCAAGTGTATGTAAACTTCTGACTTCAACTGTATATACATACACAGAAGAGAGCTACCCACTACCTCGGACAGCCCCCTAGTAGTACCCCCCCCCCCCCCCCCGAATGTCATTGAGTGGCCCAGCTTGAGCCCGGTCTTGAACATAATCAAACATCTCTGAAGAGACCTAACTGAAAATAGCTGTGCAGCGACGCTCCCCATCCAACCTGACAGACCTTGATAGGATCTACAGAGAAGATTGAGAGAAACTCCCCAAATACAGGTGTGCCAAGCTTGTAGCGTCATACCCAAAAAGACTCTAAGCTGTAATCACTGCCAAATGTGCTTCAACAAAGTACTAAGTAAAGGGTCTGGAAACGTATGTAAATCTGATATTTAAGTTGTATGTTTTTGTTTGTTGCAAGAACAGCTTTTGCTTTGTCATTATGGGTTAGTGTGTGTAGATAAGGGGGAAAAATAATTGAATCCATTTTAGAATAAAAATGTGGTTTGAATACTTTCCAAATGCACTGTATACTATCCAGCACTACTACACACAACTCCTAATACTATACACACCACCTGACACTACACACAACCCCAAACACTACATACAACCCCATAACACTACACACAACTCCTAATACTATACACAACCCCTAATACTACACACAACCCCTAACACTACACATAACCCCTAATACTACACACAACCCCTAACACTACACATAACCCCTAATACTACACACAACTTGTAATACTAAACACAACCCCAATACTACACACAACCCTTAATAATACACACAAACCCTAACATTACAAACAACCCCTAACACTACACACAACTTGTAATACTACACACAACCCCTATACTACACACAACCCTTAATAATACACACCCCCTAACACTACACACAACCTCTAGCACTACACACAACCCCAATACTACACACAACACCCAATACTACACAAACCCCGTTATAATACACAAAACCCCTAATACTACTTACAACCCATAATACTACACACAACCCCTAACACTACACACAACCCCTAATACTACACACAACCTTTAACACTTCATACACACCCTAATTCTACACACAACCCCATAACATTACACACAACCCTAATTCTACACACAACCCCTGGCACGACACACAGCCCCTAATACTACACACAACCCCTAACACTACTCGTAATACTACACACAACCCCTAACACTACACACAACTCGTAATACTACACACAACCCTTAATACTACACACAACCCCATAACACTACACACAACCCCTAATTCTACACACAACCCCTAATACTACACACAACTCGTAATACTACACACAACCCTTAATACTACACACAACCCCATAACATTACACACAACCCCTAATTCTACACACAACCCCATAACACGACACACTGCCCCTCGCAATACACACAGCAACTAACACGACACACAACCCCTAATACTACATACAACCCCATAACACTACACACAACCCCTAATACTACACACAACCCCTAACACTACACACAACACCTAACACTACACACAACCCCTAATACTACACACAACCCTAATACTACACACAACCCTTAACGCTACACACGACCCCTAGCACTACACACATCACCTAACACTACACACAACCCCTAATACTACACACAACCCTAACACTACACACAGCCCCTAATACTACACACAACCCCTAACACTACACACAACACCTACCACTACACACAGCCCCTAATACTACACACAACCCCTAACACTACACACAGCCCCTAATACTACACACAACCCCTAACACTACACACAACCCCATAACACTACACACAACCCCATAACACTACACACAACCCCATAATACTACACACAACCCCAATACTACACACAACCCCTAACACTACACACAACCCCTAATACTACACACAACCCCAATACTACACACAACCCTAATACTACACACAACCCCTAACACTACACAGAACCCCTAACACTACACACAACCCCTAATACTACACACAACCCCTAACACTACACACAACCCCTAATACTACACACAACCCTAATACTACACACAACCCTTAACGCTACACACAGCCCCTAGCACTACACACATCACCTAACACTACACACAACCCCTAATACTACACACAACCCTAATACTACACACAGCCCCTAGCACTACACACTTCACCTAACACTACACACAACCCCTAATACTACACACAACCCCTAATACTACACACAGCCCCTAATACTACACACAGCCCCTAATACTACACACAACCCTAATACTACACACAACCCCTAACACTACACACAGCCCCTAGCACTACACACATCACCTAACACTACACACATCACCTAACACTACATACAACCCCTAACACTACACACAACCCCTAACACTACACACAGCCCCTAGCACTACACACAACCCTAAAACTACACACAACCCTAACACTACACACAACCCCTAACACTACACACAACCCTAACACTACAAACAACCCCTAACACTGCACACAACCCCTAACACTACACACAGCCCCTAGCACTACACACATCACCTAACACTACACACATCACCTAACACTACACACAACACCTAGCACTACACACATCACCTAACACTACACACAACCCATAACACTACACACAACCCCATAACACTACACACAACCCCTAACACGACACACAATCCCTAATTCTACACACAACCCCTAATACTACATACAACCCCTAACACTACACACAACCCCATAACACTACACACAACCCCATAACACTACACTCAACACTATAACACTACACACCACCCCTAGCACTAAACACAACCTCTAATACTACACACAACCCCTAATACTACACACTACCCCTAATACTACACACTACCCAATACTACACACAGTCCCTAATACTACACACAACCCCATAACACTTCACACACACCCTTATACTACACACAACTCATAATACTACGCACACCCCCTAACACTACACACAACCCCTAAAACTACACACAACCCCTAAAACTACACACAACCCCTAATACTACACACAACTTGTAATACTACACACAACCCCAATACTACACACGGCCCTTAATAATACACACAACCCCTAACATTACAAACAACCCCTAATACTACACACAACCCCAATACTACACACAACCCCAATACTACACACAACCCCTAATACTACTTACAACCTCTAGCACTACACACAACCCATAATAATACACACAACCCCTAATACTACACACAACCTTTAACACTTCATACACACCCTAATTCTACACACAACCCCGTAACATTGCACACAACCCCTAATTCCACACACAACCCCTAGCACGACACACAGCCCCTAATACTACACACAACCCCTAACACTACTCGTAATACTACACACAACCCTTAATACTACACACAACCCCATAACATTACACACAACCCCTAATTCTACACACAACCCCATAACACTACACACAGCCCCTAGCACTACACACAACCCCTAATACTACAAACAACCCCTAACATTACACACAACCCCTACTTCTACACACAACCCCATAACACTACACACTGCCCCTCGCAATACACACAACAACTAACACTACACACAACCCCTAATACTACACACAACCTTAACACTACACACAACCCCTAATACTACACACAACCTTAACACTACACACAACCCCTGACGCTACACACAACCCCTACATGCAGCCTCTCATCACCAAACCGCCCCTTACCTTATAAGAGCTCTCAGGGTACAGATACTCACCTTCCATCCCCCTGAGTTGTGCACACAGTTCAAATTCTACAGTACTATTCATGTGTGTAATGCGTGTATACACCCAGGCTCCCACCAAGAGGAACAATATTATTGAATGCATTCACTGATTAATTATACAAGTTTAGGCTATTTAAAGAGGTGATCATTGCGATATTTTCCTCAGCCAAATCACAGTATATAATAGTGATGGTGGTGGTTTGGTTACAGCCTGGAAGAGCTGATGAACATTGATTTGTGGTGCAGCTCTGATGCAGAGGTCACCTGCTGGGAGGAAAATATATTGGCTTCTTTATACATACTGTTTTGTCCCTCTTCTCTTTAATTCTCTTCTCCATTTTAATATGGACACCAATTGTGAATTGATCACCCCCCATCTAGCTTCAGAGTTTGTTCTGTTAGGTGACCTAAACTGGGATATGCTTAACACCCCGGCAGTCCTACAATCTAAGCTAGATGCCCTCAATCTCACACAAATCATCAAGGAACCCACCAGGTACAACCCTAAATCGGTAAACATGGGCACCCTCATAGACATTATCCTGACCAACTTGCCCTCCAAATACACCTCTGCTGTCTTCAATCAGGATCTCAGCGATCACTGCCTCATTGCCTGTATCCGCTACGGGTCCGCAGTCAAACGACCACCCCTCAACACTGTCAAACGCTCCCTAAAACACTTCTGCGAGCAGGCCTTTCTAATTGACCTGGCCTGGGTATCCTGGAAGGATATTGACCTCATCCCGTCAGTTGAGGATGCCTGGTCATTCTTTAAAAGTAACTTCCTCACCATCTTAAATAAGCATGCCCCGTTCAAAAAAATACAGAACTAAGAACAGATATAGCCCTTGGTTTACTCCAGACCTGACTGCCCTCGACCAGCACAAAAACTTCCTGTGGCGGACTGCAATAGCATCGAATAGTCCCCGTATGCAACTGTTCAGGGAAGTCAGAAACCAATACACGCAGTCAGTCAGGAAAGCAAAGGCTAGCTTTTTCAAGCAGAAATTTGCATCCTGTAGCTCTAACTCCAAAAGGTTCTGGGACACTGTAAAGTCCATGGAGAACAAGAGCACCTCCTCCCAGCTGCCCACTGCACTGAGGCTAGGTAACACGGTCACCACCGATAAATCCATGATATTGGAAAACTTCAACAAGCATTTCTCAACAGCTGGCCATGCCTTCCACCTGGCTACTCCAACCTCGGCCAACAGCCCTGCCCCCCTCCCGCAGCTACTCGCCCAAGCGTCCCCAGCTTCTCCTTTACCCATATCCAGATAGCAGACGTTCTGAAAGAGCTGCAAAACCTGGGCCCATACAAATCAGCTGGGCTTGACAATCTAGACCCTCTATTTCTGAAACTATCCGCCGCCATTGTCACAACCCCTATTACCAGCCTGTTCAACCTCTCTTTCATATCGTCTGAGATCCCCAAGGATTGGAAAGCTGCCGTGGTCATCCCCCTCTTCAAAGGGGGAGACACCCTGGACCCAAACTGTTACAGACCTATATCCATCCTGCCCTGCCTATCTAAGGTCTTCGAAAGCCAAGTTAATAAACACATCACTGACCATCTCGAATCCCACCGTACCTTCTCCGCTGTGCAATCCGGTTTCCGAGCCGGTAACGGGGGCACCTCAGCCACGCTCAAGGTACTAAATGATATCATAACCGCCATCGATAAAAGACAGTACTGTGCAGCCGTCTTCATCGACCTGGCCAAGGCTTTCGACTCTGTCAATCACCATATTCTTATCGGCAGACTCAGTAGCCTCGGTTTTTCTGATGACTGCCTTGCCTGGTTCACCAACTACTTTGCAGACAGAGTTCAGTGTGTCAAATCGGAGGGCATGTTGTCTGGTCCTCTGGCAGTCTCTATGGGGGTACCACAGGGTTCAATTCTCGGGCCGACTCTCTGTATATATCAATGATGTTGCTCTTGCTGCGGGCGAATCCCTGATCCACCTCTACTCCTTGGACACTGTGCTATCTAACCTCCAAACGAGCTTCAATGCCATACAACACTCCTTCTGTGGCCTCCAACTGCTCTTAAACGCTAGTAAAACCAAATGCATGCTTTTCAACCATTCGCTGCCTGCACCCGCCCGCCCGACTAGCATCACCACCCTGGACGGTTCCGACCTAGAATATGTGGACATCTATGAATACCTAGGTGTCTGGCAAGACTGTAAACTCTCCTTCCAGACTCATATTAAGCATCTCCAATCCAAAATCAAATCAAGAATCGGCTTTCTATTTCGCAACAAAGCCTCCTTCACTCACGCCGCCAAACTTACCCTAGTAAAACTGACTATCCTACCGATCCTCGACTTCGGCGATGTCATCTACAAAATAGCTTCCAATACTCTACTCAGCAAACTAGATGCAGTTTATCATAGTGCCATCCGTTTTGTTACTAAAACACCTTATACCACCCACCACTGCGACCTGTATGCTCTAGTCGGCTGGCCCTCGCTACATATTCGTCGCCAGACCCACTGGCTCCAGGTCATCTATAAGTCCATGTTAGGTAAAGCTCCGCCTTATCTCAGTTCACTGGTCACGATAACAACACCCACCCGTAGCACGCGCTCCAGCAGGTATATCTCACTGATCATCCCAAAAGCCAACACCTCATTCGGCCGCCTTTCCTTCCAGTTCTCTGCTGCCTGTGACTGTAACGAATTGCAAAATTTGCTGAGTTGGAGACTTTTATTTCCCTCACCAACTTTAAACATCTGCTATCTGAGCAGCTAACCGATTGCTGCAACATTACATAGTCCATCTGTAAATAGCCCACCCAATCTACCTATCTCATCCCCATACTGTTTTTATTTTATTTACTTTTCTGCTCTTTTGCACACCAGTATCTCTACTTGCACATCATCATCTGCTCATTTATCACTCCAGTGTTAATCTGCTAAATTGTAATTATTTGCTCCAATGGCCTATTTATTGCCTACCTCCTCATGCCTTTTGCACACATTGTACAGTATATAGACAAAGTTTTCCCCCTACTGTGTTATTGACTTGTTTATTGTTTACTCCATGTGTAACTCTGTGTTGTTGTCTGTTCACACTGCTATGCTTTATCTTGGCCAGGTCGCAGTTGTAAAGGAGAACTTGTTCTCAACTAACCTACCTGGTTAAATAAAGGTGAAATAAAAAATGTAAAAAAATAAAATAAAAAATACAGATGTAAAGATGAATTAATGTGTGACATCAAAGTGAAGTGTTTTGAATAGATCCATACTTTAAAACCTCTTAAGGATCCGCCCTCAATTTTTGCCTAAAATGACATACCCAAATCTAACTGCCTACAACTCATGCCCTGAAGCAAGGATATGCATATTCTTGGTACCGTTTGAAAGAAAACACTTTGAAGTTTGTGGAAATGTGAAAGGAATGTAGGATAATATAACACAATAGATCTGGTAAAAGATAATACAAAGGAAAGACCCACCGTTCTTTTGTATTTTTTTGTACTATCGTATTTGAAATGCCAGAGAAAGGCCATAATTTATTTTTCCAGCCCAGGTGCAATTTAGATTTTGGCCACTAAATGGCAGCAGTGTATGTGCAACGTTTTAGACTGATCCAATGAACCATTGTATTTCTGTTCAAACTTTTGTATGAAAACTGGCCAAATGTGCCTAATTTGTTGTTTTTTATAACTTTTCATGTTCAAAATTGAGCACTCTCCTCAAACAGTATCATGGTATTATTTCACTGTAATAGCTACTGTAAATTGAACATTGCAGTTGGATTAACAAGAATTTAAAATTTCTGCCATTATCAATGTCCTATGAAAATGTTCTTGTTACTTACAACCTCATGCTAATCACATTAGCCTACGTTAGCTCAAACGTCCCGTGGATGGGACACCGATCCGAATTAATAGCCATGCAGTTCAAATCTCTCGCTCTGAACACACTGACTGACTGTGACTATAATTGGGGAAAGCCTTTAGGCAGATGCTGCTTTACTAGCTATTGTAGTTGTTTTTGTTTTTGCTATCTGACAGGGCTTCTATTGTGCTCTTCTGCCGTCCACTTGTGTGCCCCGTTGCCAGGGGGCACAGGGGGGCAGTTCCCCAGCTGAGGAATGTGCCTATTAAAATCTCTTCTTCAGATGATTCCTTGGCTGAGGGCTCTTCACAGATCATGGTTGTGCCAGCTCTCAGGTTGAACCAACTGGCATGGCCATGGCCACACATGGGGGTGGGCACAACCCCCGTCTCAGAGTATGAGTGCTGATTTTGGATCAGTTTAGCTTTTTAGCTCATAATTAACAAGATTACATGGATAGGGCGGAGCTGATCCTAGATCAGCACTCTTACTCTGAGACTATTTGTAAATACAGGCCTAGGTCTCAGGTCACTACTCTCAGCAGTACAGAGTCTCGGAGACAGTAGACACTAGACACAGGATCCAGAAGACCATAGATCCCTTCTCTCTCACTCCCTGGGGGGCCAGTCAAAGCAGCAAGCACAGGCTATTTACATCACCAAATGTGACATATCACCATGTGTTGTTAAAAGCTGCATGTCCCTTATTAAGACATATTCGACAGGACCCTTCCAGTAAAGGTGATTATCAGTGAATGGCGAAAGGCCATACTATCCCGTGGAAGTGCTTTTGACATCTGGTGAGGAGGAATTAGCAGCGATTCAAACCTGCAGTGTGATGCATAACCCTACACTGTTAACAGTGTAAATACATCAGGCAGTGGAACCGCACAGTAATAGTGTGGTTTTCTGTAGACCTCATTTCTTTGAAGATGATGTGTAACTACTAGTTCTGAGTCATTAACCGAAATGTTGGTTATTTTTCGGTTTTTAAACAACTAATTGCCCGACATCGGTTCAATTATTTTCATTTCATTTATTGTCATTTTCTTGTGAGCTACATGCACAGTTCCTTTAGTGAATCATCAGATCAAGCCCGAACTGTGCGATGTAGTAGGTAGTTGTAGTTTCCAACAGGCTAATATTCTACATAGTTTAGTGCAGAAAACTTGGCAATTAACTACAATGACCAACTCTGATCTAAGTGATTGATATTTGGCATTCAGAAGATATAAATGTATGACTTGTTTACTTTGAAAAACTAATAAAATAGTGATTTTGTCAGACAGCATAGACAGCAGTTCTACAGAGATGAGATGTTGACTTGGAGTGAAATAATAAAGTAATCAAATAAAACAAATAGTTTATTAAAGTAATGTAATGTGAATAAATGATGGTTAATAAGTGTTAAGCAGTAATGGGCAGTTACTAACATAATGGGACTTTTATTCATTGTTTTATTCTGTGTTGTTACAGCGTTCAACCCACATAATGCATAGTGCATTTAATATTTTTTTAAATGATCGAATCAAAACTGAACCGACCTACAAAAGCACTAATCGCTCAGCACTGGTATCTACAACTAAGGACTTAGACAAGGACTGAGATTGCTCATTATTCTGTTACTAACTAGAGCAATGGAAAGAGGGGAAACGCATGTATTTAGGTGCTTTGCTACCGACCTGTTTTCTATGTTTAAACAACGCATTCTGGTGTTCAAGAAGACACAGTATGCATTTGTTTGTGTTATACCCATTAAATTATTAGGAGCGTATATAGAGGTTGCAACTATCTTCATTTATTTTTGCAAAAGTAACAGCCTTTGGAATCTTGCGAATAGGACATTGGGAAAAGGACATTCCAGTGCAGGATCAAGGCTGGTTCCGTCCAGATATAGTATCCATATTGACTGTGGTCCCACTGTATTCTAACCAATGGGAGACATTCACATCTAATGCTGCACTGCCTCTGATGAATGTAGGCAACAGGAAATGTGCCAAAAACGCGTTTTTAAAATACCCACAACACTCAATAGTTGTCTGTGTGATTTAGAGGCCTGTTTTGCTTCAGGACACAAAAGGTTTATTTCTGTTTTTTTTCTTCTGTTCATGTCCTTAACTTCACTTGCAATTCTTTAGCCTTTGTAATAGTTCCTCTAATTCTGGACATTCTGGGCTTGTGTTATTATCTTGTGTGACATGAAGGTGAGCAACATAATTGAACAGCAGTTTCTTCTCTGTCTGCGACAGATAACATCTAAATACCATGAATCTGTCGTAGCCTTGAACCCTAGCTAAATTGAAATTACCTTTGATAATAGCCATTTTCTGTCTGTGGTAACCCTAATATCGACAACACAGTAAACAATTGAGTTGGCAATGTCCATATTACACCTCATTGATTGGCTCATTTTATTCTGTGTCGTGTTTGGATTGGTCATAGAGACGGGGGTGTTTATTTATGGTTCCTATTAGAATCTTGTAAATTGCCTTGCCCCAAATCGGAGGGCTTGAAAGTAAATGTTCTGAAGGTGAGAAAATGTGTGTATTGAGTCGAGCTAGGCGTCAGGGCCCAGCCATTGCCGGCACCAATCTGTGTGACCAGTCAAGCAGCAAATCCATCACCGCCTCCTCAGGCAGAGAGCACAGAAAAGCAGACAGAGAAAAATATACTTTTTTTCTATCTATCTGCTAGGCCCTGTTTTCTCTGCTGTCATTACTTATCTTTATTTGAATCACAATGCGAATCTATGTATCATATCAACATTGTGACATTATCGAAGTCGGTCATCCCTAACAATGTTCATTTTGTTACTGATGCAATTACCAAGTAGAGTTTTCCTATCAAAAGACCCAAGAAACAGTCAGTACAAAGAACATGCCGTAGACAAACGTTTAGACATCCATTGAAAGTGAAACAAAAACTGAGATTCATTCTAAGATTAAAGTCAAGGAGACAGAATTCCAACAAAAAAAGCATTTCAGGAAATTAACTCTGTAAATAAGAGAGCAGTTTCTGCTCAGTGAAAATGCATGTTTCAATAATGTTATTCATTAGACAACGTTAACTGGGTGGAGACAAGTAAAACTCATCTAAATTAGAAAGTGAATTTTTGATTTACAATAGCAATATATATTTTTACCACTTTACGGTTTTGGTTGAATTCAAGCCCAGGACTGAGATGGATAATGAAAGCATGGAGATGGCCGACGCTGGGCCAATTTTAGGCCACCCTATAGGACTCCCAATTATGGCTGGTTGTGATTCAGCCTGGAATCAAACCTGGGTCTGTAGTGACGCCTCTAGCACTGAGATGCAGTGCCTTAGACTGCTGCGCCACTCGGGAGTGCCAAATCTAGGACTGAGGCTAGGACTGAAGCTAGGGCTGGGACTGAGGCTAGGGCTAGGGTTGAGTCTCGGGGTTGGGACTGAGGCTAGGGAAGAGGTTGAGGCTGAGTGTGGAGGTGAGGGTTGGGGTGAGGCTGGGGGCTGGGACTGAGGGTGGGGGTGAGGCTGGTGGCTGGGACTGTGGTTAGGGCTGGGGTTGAGGCGGGTGCTGGGACTGAGGCTGGGGGCTGGAACTGAGGCTAGGGCTGGGGTTGAGCCTGTGGGCTGAGTCTGAGGCTAGGGCTGGGGTTGAGATTGAGGTTAGGGGTTGAGGTTGAGGCTGAGGGCTGGGTATGAGGCTGGGGGCTAGGACTGGGGATAGTTGTTGAGATGAGGCTAGAGGTAGTTGTTCTTACTAGCTACCTGGATGCTGTGCTGAAAAAGGCCTGAGTTATCCCTTTCTTCCAACATCCCCTTAATTCCGTCTCTATGTGGTTATTCATGGCTAAGTGGTAAGTGGAAGGTGCTGTGGTGACGTGTTCCTGACAGCTACCTTCAATCTACAGGAGCCCATTAATATCCGTGGTACACCAGCCAGGTCTGTCTGTCTACAAACTTCTCCCTGAAATTAATATTTGTCTCATTTGTGTCCAATGGCCCTCCAGTGTTTATAATCCCTGATAAGGCTATTTTACTGAAGGTTGCATAACCATTTGCTCCTGACAGAAGCCTCTCAGATAGAAATGACTGTGGGCTTGTGGATAGATAAGCTCCTTATATGTTTGTTGGTAACATCTTCTGAGGGATCTCTCCTCTGACAGGCTGTTCTCTTGTTGCACATTACATTACAGTAGTAGCAGGTTTACTCAATTGGATGCTCCACATGATACATAGGCAGCCATAGGCCATGCAGTCCATAGGGTTTAAACACAACATCTGCTTTTGTGTGTGTGTGTGTGTGCGTGCATGTGCGTGCGTGTGGAGTCATCTGCAACTCCTCTGAGAGAGAGAGACCAGACACAGAGGTTAATGTTTCAACACCACTTCTGAGCCAGCCATGTGATATCTGTCAGTTTGGACCTTCAGAGTGTGACCTCTTCCCCCTGGAGGAAGAGGAAGCCATCCTGACTGGCTGGCCTCAGAGCTGGATCTGCTTTTTCCACTGTGTGTGTCTGTTAGCATTGGCCCACCTCTGAGAACACCCCTCCTGAGACTTAGGATTCTCCACCTGCAGTTCATCATCAAAAGATTCATCCATCCACATACATAGCATCGTATAAACAGGATTTAAAGTCTTACGAAAGGAAGTTAAACGGCTCTTATTCACACAACTTTTATTTTCTGAAGGTGGTTTGCTTGTTTAATGTGGCATAAGCCAGTATGAATTTGCGGCTATAAAACTATTGCATCATACCACTTGCATCTTAATCTTAATCAGATGGAACTGGTTAGGTCTAAAAGAACAGACTGTTCAGCTGGAGCTCTGTGCTTTGGTTGTTGCCAAGGATTATCCATCAATTAAAGCAGATGCTTTTCCTTTCATTTCTTCCTCATTACAAGGACCACAGTATTACTAGCTACAGCTCTAGGAGTGGTCTTCTCTTATAGCCAAATAACAAACAGTATTACTAGCTACAGCTCTAGGAGTGGTGTTCTCTTATAGCCAAAAAACAAACAGTATTACTAGCTACAGCTCTAGGAGTGGTGTTCTCTTATAGCCAAATAACAAACAGTATTACTGGCTACAGCTCTAGGAGTGGGGTTTTGTTATAGTCAGATGACATTATTACTAACTACAGCTCTTGGAGTGGTGTTCTGTTATAGTCAGAAAACATTATTACTAGCTACAGCTCTAGGAGTGGTGTTCTCTTATAGCCAAATAACAAACAGTATTACTAGCTACAGCCCTAGGAGTGGTGTTCTCTTATAGCCAAATAACAAACAGTATTACTGGCTACAGCTCTAGGAGTGGTGTTCTCTTATAGCCAAATAACAAACAGTATTACTAGCTACAGCTCTAGAAGTGGTGTTCTCTTATAGCCAAAAAACAAACCGTATTACTAGCTACAGCTCTAGGAGTGGTGTTCTCTTATAGCCAAATAACAAACAGTATTACTGGCTACAGCTCTAGGAGTGGGGTTCTGTTATAGTCAGATAACATTATTACTAAAAACAGCTCTAGGAGTGGGGTTCTGTTATAGTCAGATAACATTATTACTAGCTACAGCTCTAGGAGTGGTGTTCTGTTATAGTCAGACAACATTATTACTAGCTACAGCTCTAGGAGTGGTGTTTTGTTATAGTCAGATAACATTATTACTAGCTAAAGCTCTAGGAGTGGTGTTCTGTTATAGTCAGATAACATTATTACTAGCTAAAGCTCTAGGAGTGGTGTTCTGTTATAGTCAGATAACATTATTACTAGCTACAGCTCTAGGAGTGGGGTTCTGTTATAGTCAGATAACATTATTATTAGCTACAGCTCTAGGAGTGGTGTTCTGTTATAGTCAAATAACATTATTACTGGCTACAGCTCTAGGAGTGGGGTTCTGTTATAGTCAGATAACATTATTACTAGCTACAACTCTAGGAGTGGTGTTCTGTTATAGTCAGACAACACTATTGCTAGCTACAGCTCTAGGAGTGGGGATCTGTTATAGTCAGATAACATTATTACTAGCTACAGCTCTAGGAGTGGGGTTCTGTTATAGTCAAATAACATTATTACTGGCTACAGCTCTAGGAGTGGGGTTCTGTTATAGTCAAATAACACTATTACTGGCACCACTGTATATAAATCAAACTAATACTATAATGCTTTGGAAGGGTAGTGTGCATTGAAATTGTCTGTAAAGGGCTACAGTAGAGGATATGTTTCCTGTCCTAAAAGACAAGTAAGGACATAGCGTAACAGCTAGAGGACAGAGCAACAAGGTGAGGTAGTGACAGAGGAGGGAGACACAGGGAGTCACTGTGAATTCATTTGGTTTTCAAGCTGAAAAGTACAATTTGATTTATCTTCTTCCCGTTAATCTGTCATCTGGAGATGTGGACTTGGCAGGCTGGGCTGCTCGCCGCTCCTCGCCGCTTGGCAGCCCTCACTTCTGCACAGCTGGCTTTGCGCTCACTCCACATTTTCCAGCCTTTGATATTGATATAGATGTAAGTGAAGCCAGCCATGGGTCCGCCACCCCCCGACAGCCCTGTCCACCCAGGCCATGTCCAACTATTGTTCCAAGGCCTGTTCTCCCAGCCCCAGGACAAGCTGGCCAAACACTCACACACTGCTCCCACACAGGCCTCCTGCAGACTACCTGGCCTCTACCTGCTGCTCCAGACCACGGAGCAGCGAACAGTCTGTCTTTAGCCTGCCCTAACCCTCCCAGCCCTGGCCAGCACATGTGGAGAAGAGAGGAGAGGAGGAGAGAGCTGGCTGCTGCAGCCTGGAACAGATCAACCTACAGAAGACTGTGCTGGAAAGAGCCTTTGATGAAAGAGGAGTGTACAGCTGGAGATCAAAGACCAATAGCTCTGTGGCAGATCAGATCAGATCAGATCAGATCACACTCTTTGGGGCTTGTTGTTGTGGTGGTTATTTTTTCTTCTGCTTGGTGGAATGCCTTTCTCTTGGTCACTTGTTGAATAACTGATTGTGACAGTTAATGATTGCTGCTTTTGTTGGACAGAGTTCTAAACAAATGCTGTGATTCAAATAACAAATGCTTGAAAAAAGAAAACGCTCAATTTGTGGAAAACCAGAAATATGATGTTATTTAAAGGCTGTGCCATTTAGCAAGTGAATAGACGCCCTTGTAAGCATTCATTAACAGAAAAACAACGCGTGCTGGCAATGTTGAAAGTATAGGAATAAGGATGTAGCTTAGGCCTCTGATTCCATCATATGTCAGAGTTTAAACCAGAGGTTGGCTCCACACAGTCATGTGTAATTCTATCTCAATCCTCCCGGATGGATGTCTTCTCTATTTGATTTTATCACACAATCATTTTGATTCATTAATTAATGAAGCCAACTCAGGCATTGCCAAATTTGGTTCGAGATAAATGGTTCCAGATAAACAAATGATCCAGCTTTATTGTATTCACTAGTAAGAATTTTTTTAAATGGCCAGATTCTCAATTGGTGGGAATGAAATGGAACAAGTCACATCCACTAGATTCCTCTGAGTTCTAATGAATGAAAAGCTATCCTGGAAATATCATATTACATTTGTCTGCATCAAAGTGATGAAATCTGTTGGTATCATCAGAAAGATTAATGGTTTGGTTCATCAGGCTTGCTTCCTAACTCTATACAATAGCTTAATTTACCCATATCTCATTTACTGTAATATTGTCTGGCCCAGTACATATGCCTCCTACCTACACAAATGACTCATCATACAAAATACATTTGCAAGACTTAACACCTCTAATTACCTGGCTCCATCTGCACCTTTGTTTAAGAAACTAATGTATGCCAATTATGCACTTTCATCTACACGTACTCATACTGTACCTCCAAGACATTGTTGTCGATCACTTGTTTTCTTTGGTGCAAACAAATAAAAATAAAATATTCTCTAAACTAGCCTGCAGCTGACCTCTGCAGGGTTAGAGTGGTGTACCCTCAGACTGTCTCTCTCTCTCTCTCTCTCTCTCTCTCTCTCTCTCTCTCTCTCTCTCTCTCTCTCTCTCTCTCTCTCTCTCTCTCTCTCTCTCTCTCTCTCTCTCTCTCTCTCTCTTTCTCTCTTTCTCTCTTTCTCTCTCTTTCTCTCTCTCTCTCTCTCACACACACGCACAATTCTCTGTTTGGTAGGTCAGGGTGTGACTAGGGTGGGAAATCTATGTTTATATTTCTTTGTTGGCCGAGTATGGTTCCCAATCAGAGGCAGCTGTCTATCGTTGTCTCTGATTGGGGATCATACTTAGGCAGCCCTTTTTCCCACCTTCTGTTGTGGGATCTTGTATTTTTGTGTTGCATGTGTTGCACTCCTAGCTTTACGTTCGTTGAGTCGTTTATTGTTTTTGGTGGAACATTTAAATATTAAAGAAAATATAGGCCTACCACGCTGCACCTTGGTCTTCATTTAACGACGGACGTAACACTCTCTCTCTCTCTAATCTCTCTCGCTCTCTCTCACTCTGCTGTCAATCGGCAGTGGTGTGGTCTGCCACGGAGCCTAGCAAGACTGAGGCCCTTCTCCTCTGACCAGACAGAACCAGAGTCTCATTCACAGGGCCCTGGAACCACGTGTCAAACCGGAGCGAAGCGCACTGTGTCCTGGTGTTGTTGCTGTTCATGCCCTTCCCATTGAGTAGTAGACACCTTGAGTTTGTCTCAAGGTGACTTCTAGATGGTTATCAATATCTCACACAAATCATCAAGGAACCCACCAGGTACAACCCTAAATCCGTAAAACATGGGCACCCTCATAGACATTATCCTGACCAACTTGCCCTCCAAATACACCTCCGCTGTTTTCAATCAGGATCTCAGCGATCACTGCCTCATTGCCTGTATCCGCTATGGGTCCACGGTCAAACGACCACCCCTCATCACTGTCAAACGCTCCCTAAAACACTTCTGCGAGCAGGCCTTTCTAATCGACCTGGCCCGGGTATCCTGGAAGGATATTGACCTCATCCCGTCAGTTGAGGATGCCTGGTCATTCTTTAAAAGTAATTTCCTCACCATCTTAGATAAGCATGCCCCGTTAAAAAAATACAGAGCTAAGAACAGATATAGCCCTTGGTTCACTCCAGACCTGACTGCCCTTGACCAGCACATAAACATCCTGTGGCGGACTGCAATAGCATCGAATAGTCCCCACGATATGCAACTGTTCAGGGAAGTCAGGAACCAATACACGCAGTCAGTCAGGAAAGCAAAGGCTAGCTTTTTCAAGCAGATATTCGCATCCTGTAGCTCTGACTCCAAAAGGTTTTGGGACACTGTAAAGTCCATGGAGAACAAGAGCACCTCCTCCCAGCTGCCCACTGCACTGAGGCTAGGTAATATGGTCACCACTGATAAATCCATGATAATCGAAAACTTCAACAAGCATTTCTCAACGGCTGGCCATGCCTTCCTCCTGGCTACTCCACCCCGGCCAACAGCTCCGCCTCCCCCGCAGCTACACGCCCAAGCCTCCCCAGGTTGTCCTTCACCCAAATCCAGACAGCAGATGTTCTGAAAGAGCTGCAAAACCTGGACCCGTACAAATCAGCTGGGCTAGACAATTTCGATCCTCTCTTTCTGAAACTATCCGCAGCCATTGTTGCAACCCCTATTACCAGCCTGTTCAACCTCTTTTTCATATCGTCCGAGATCCCTAAAGATTGGAAAGCTGCCGCAGTCATCCCCCTCTTCAAAAGGGGTGACACCCTGGACCCAAACTGTTACAGACTTATAACCATCCTGCTCTGCCTATCTAAAGTCTTCGAAAGCCAAGTTAATAAACAGATCACTGACCATTTCGAATCCCACCGTACCTTCTCCGCTGTGCAATCCGGCTTCCGATCCGGTCACGGGTGCACCTCAGCCACGCTCAAGGTACTAAACGATATCATAACCGCCATTGATAAAAGACAGTACTGTGCAGCTGTCTTCATCGACCTGGCCAAGGCTTTCGAATCTGTCAATCACTGTATTCTTATCGGCAGACTCAATAGCCTTTGTTTTTCTGATGACTGCCTCGCATGGTTCACCAACTACTTTGCAGACAGAGTTCAGTGTGTCAAATCGGAGGGCATGTTGTCCTGACCTCTGGCAGTCTTTATGGGGGTACCACAGGGTTCAATTCTCGGGCGACTCTTTTCTCTGTATATATCAATGATGTTGCTCTTGCTGCGGGCGATTCCCTGAGTCTTCGGCGATGTCATCTACAAAATAGCTTCCAACACTCTACTCAGCAAACTGGATGCAGTCTATCATAGTGTCATCCGTTTTGTTACCAAATCACCTTATACCACCCACCACTGCGACCTGTATGCTCTAGTCGGCTGGCCCTCACTACATATTCGTCGCCAAACCCACTGGCTCCAGGTCATCTATAAGTCTATGCTAGGTAAAGCTCAACTTATCTCAGTTCACTGGTCACGATAACAACACCCACCCGTAGCACACGTTCCAGCAGGTATATCTCACTGATCATCCCCAAAGCCAACACCTCATTCAGGCGCCTTTCCTTCCAGTTCTCTGCTGCCAGTGACTGGAACGAATTGCAAAAATCGCTGAAGTTGGAGACTTTTATTTCCCTCACCAACTTTAAACATCTGCTATCTGAGCAGCTAACCGATCGCTGCAACATTACATAGTCCATCTGTAAATAGCCCACCCAATCTACCTATCTCATCCCCATACTGTTTTTATTTTATTTACTTTTCTGCTCTTTTGCACACCAGTATCTCTACTTGCACATCATCATCTGCTCATTTATCACTCCAGTGTTAATCTGCTAAATTGTAATTATTCGCTCCTATGGCCTATTTATTGCCTACCTCCTCATGCCTTTTGCACACACTGTATATAGACTTTCTTTTTTCTACTGTGTCATTGACTTGTTTATTATGTTATTGGCTTGTTTATTGTTTACTCCATGTGTAACTCTGTGTTGTTGTCGTCTGTGTCACACTGCTTTGCTTTATCTTGGCCAGGTCGCAGTTACAAATGAGAACTTGTTCTCAACTAGCCTACCTGGTTAAATGAAGGTGAAAAAAAAAGAAATATTAGTTATTTCTTGTGTAGGCTTCTTCCCTGCTTGAAATAAAATCATGGGAGGGGAAAAAATTCCCGGCGACAACACCGAGATACCTAGTAGCAAGCACCCAAGTCAACAGGCACTTTGACTTTGTGGCTGTGCTATCGAGAGGAAATGGGTGTACTGGTCGCCGGCTTATAAACTCGTCGTGCAGCAAAACGGTCTTGAGTGGCAGCAAATATGCCCAATTAGCTGATTCGCCCTCCATACACCCACTCCTTTCGACACACCCACTCTCCCATACTTCGGTTGCCATTTTAGGCTGCTATCCATCCATGAAATCAACATTATAGTTTTAATCATGTTTTAAAGATATATAGTGTTTGTTTACTTTGTTTACAAACATTGGCGTAAAATAAGCTTATATTTTGGGTTCTGATGGGGTACGACAGTTGGACTAAGCTCATGAGGCATTTATAAGTTATATGCTTCAAGAAATATTTGGTACAGATATGATTAATTTATAAGTCCAAAATTGTACACTACATGGCCACACCCCTTCAAATTAGTGCATTCAACTATAGCAGCCACACCCGTTGCTGAGAGGTGTATTCAATCCAGCACACAGCCATTCAATCTCCATAGATAAACATTGGCAGTAGAATGGCCTGTACTGAAGAGCTCAGTCACTTTCAACGTGGCACCGTCATAGGATGACACTTTTTCAACAAGTGGGTTCTTCAAATTTGCCACCATTGGACTCTGGAGCAGTGGAAACGTGTTCTCTGGAGTGATGAATCACCATCTGTCAGTCCGACGGACGAGTCTGGGTTTGTCGGATGCCAGGAGAATGCTACATGCCCCAAAGCATAGGGCTAACTGTAAAGTTTGGTGGAGGAAGAATCATGGTCTGGGGCTCTTTTTCATGGTTCATACTCAGCCCCTTAGTTCCAGTGAAGGGAAATCTTAATGCTACAGCATACAATGACATTCTAGATAATTCCGTGCTTCCAACTATTTGGCAATAGTTTGGGGAAGGCCCTTTACTGTTTCAGCATGGAAATGCCCGTGTGCACAAAGCGAAATCCATACAGAAATAGTTTGTCGAGATCGGTGTGGAAGAACTTGACTGGCCTGCACACAACCCTGACCTCAACTCCATTGAACACCTTTGGGAGGAATTGGAACGCCGACTGCGAGCCAGGCCTAATCACCCAACATCAGTTCCCGACCTCACTAATGCTCTTGTGGCTGAATGGAAGCAAGTCCTCACAGAAAATTCCTACATCTAGTGGAAAGCCTTCCCAGAAGAGTAGAAGCTGGTAAAGCAGAAAAGGGTGGACCAACTCCATATTAATGCCCATGATTTTAGGATGAGATCTTTGACGAGCAGGTGTCCACATACCCTTTAAGGCCAGTCTGTCTATGTGTATAGAAGGTTTCAGCAGGTTCATTTCTCCACCAGCCTTGAATGAGGTATGACCTGACATACAGTACCATCAGCCCAAAGCAGGTAGGTAATAGTCCACAAGGAAATAGTCTGCTCAGAAAACTAGATTAAACATGAGGAAATGTAATATTGAACTGGCAGTCATCAGAAAGGTGATTACTATATGAAACGTCTCCATTGTGTGTTTCTGTGCCTACGGTCTAACACTGTGGCTGTTTTCTAGAAATAAATTCACGACAGAATGCCTCAGTAAATATCCAGTTAATTCCAACTGAGGGAGCAACTAAATACAACAGCTAATGGCTGAATTGCTTTGAAATTGAAAAATTAAAATGGAATGGAAAAAGTATTGAATATATTCAATGCCTTCAGAAAGTATTCACACCCCTTGACTTTTTCCACATTTACAGCCTGAATATAAAATAGATTAAATTGAGATGTTTTGTTATTGGCCTACACACAATACCCCATAATATCAAAGTGGAATTATGCTTTTATAAATGTTTACAAATGAATTACAAATGAAAAGCTGAAATGTCTTGAGTCAATAAGTACTCAACCCCTTTGTCATGGCAAGCCTAAATAAGTTCAGGAGTAGAAATGTGCCTGCCAAGTCATATAACTTGCATGTACTCACTCTGTGTTCAATAATAGTGTTTAACATGATTTTTTAATGACTACCTCATCTCTGAACCCCACCCATACAATTAACTGTAAGGTGCCTCATTGTGGATGAATGTATGAATACACTGTATTATATTTTTTCCCCCTATATTGGGCTATCAATAAAACCAATGCGTGTACAACCGTGGAGCAAAACAGGTGTGGTTGGCTTAGAATCAAAGGATAGTTGACAACATGTAAGCTATATTTCCTCTGCTAATCTTTATTTAAAACATAAATACATTTGCACAATGAGCACTTGTTGTCTCTCAAATACATTGTTACAGTGGTTGGTTAGCTAGCGAATTTGTCATCAAATCAAAATGTGATTCAACTGCGATGAATACAACAGTTGTAGACGTTACCGTGAAATGCTTACTTGCAAGCCCTTAACCAACAATGCAGTTTTAAGAAAATAATATTAAATAAACTTAAGTAAAAAAAGAAAGAGAGTAAGACAATAAAAGAACAATAACGAGGTTATTTAAGGTTAGTCGAGGTAATTCGAGGTCATTTATACATGTAGGAATGGGGTAAAGTGACTATGCATAGATAATAAACAGTGAGTAGCAGCAGTGTAAAAACAAGGGGGGGGGGGGGGGGGTGACAATGCAAATAGTCCTGATGGTCATTTGATTATTTGTTCAGCAGTCTTATGGTTTGGGGGTAGAAGCTGTTATGGAGCCTTTTGGACCTATACTTGGCGCTCCGGTCCCGCTTGCTGTGCGGTAGCAGAAAGAACAGTCTATGACTAGGGTGGCTGGAATCTTTGACAATTTTTGGGGCATTCCTCTGACACCGCCTGGTATAGAGATCCTGGATGGCAGGAAGCTTGGGGCAGTGATGTACTGGGCCGTACACACTACCCTCTGTAGCGCCTTACGGTCAGATGCCGAGCAGTTGCCATACCAGCCGGTGATGCAACCGGGCAGGATGCTCTCGATGGTGCAGCTGTAGAACTTTTTGAGGATCTGGGGAACCATGCCAAATCTTTTCAGTCTGCTAAGGGGAAAAGGCGTTGTCGTGCCATCTTCGCGACTGTCTTCGCGACTGACCATGATAGTTTGTTGGTGATGTGGACACCAAGGAACGTGAAACTCTCGACCCGCTTCACTGCAGCCCCGTCGATATGAATGGGGTGGGTTCGGCCCTCCTTTTCCTGTAGTCCACGATCAGCTTCTTTGTCTTGCTCACGTTGAGGGAGAGGTTGTTTCCCTGGCACCACACTGCCAGGTCTCTGACCTCCTCCCTATAGGCTGTCTCACGTTGAGGGAGAGGTTGTTTCCCTGGCACCACACTGCCAGGTCTCTGACCTCCTCCCTATAGGCTGTCTCACGTTGAGGGAGAGGTTGTTTCCCTGGCAACACACTGCCAGGTCTCTGACCTCCTCCCTATAGGCTGTTGGGTCGTCCCTGACCTCAATCTTAGTCCTGTATTGATGCTTTACTGAGTCAATACTTTTTCCAAAAGTTTACTAAGGTTTGGTAACAGGCTGATTGGTCAGCTATTTGATCCAGTAAAGGGGTCTTTACTATTCTTGGGTAGCGGAATGACTTTTGCTTCCCTCCAGGCCTGAGGGCACACACTTTCTTGTAGGCTTAGATTGAAGATATGGCAAATAGGAGTGGCAATGTTGTCCACTATTATCCTCAGTAATTTTCCATCCAAGTAGTCAGACCCCAGTGGCTTGTCATTGTTAATAAACAAAAAAACAAAAATCACCTCTTCCACATAATTTGGTCAGTATACTTGGATGTGTAGTGACAGCATTTGTTGCTGGCATGTCATGCCTAAATTTGCTATTATTGACTATAAAATAATAATTAAAGTAGTTGGCAATATCAGTGGGTTTTGTGATAAAGGAGCCATCTGGTTCAATGAATGATGGCCCTGAGTTTGCCGTTTTGGCCAAAGTTTTATTTGACGGCACTCCAAAGATTTTTAGTATCATTCTTTATATAATGTATCGTTGTTTCATACAGTAGTATAGTTTCTTCTTATTATTGTTCAGTTTAGTCACACGATTTCTCAATTTGCAGTACTTTTGTCAGTCGGTTGTGCAGCCAGACATATTTGCCATTCCTTTTGCCTCATCCCTCTCAACCACACAATTTTTCAATTCCTCATCAATCCATGGGGATTTAACACTTTTTACATTCATTTTCTTAATGGTTGCATGCTTATTAGTAACTGTCATAAGCAATTTCATAAATTTGTCAAGTGCAGCATCTGGTTGCTCCTCATTTCACACCACAGGCCAGCAAATATTATTTACATCAACAACATAGGAATCACTACAAAACTTATTGTATGACATGTTATACACTATATCATGTACCTCTTATACACTATCATGACCTCTTATAAACTACATATTGAAAGAAATATAAACGCAACATGCCACAATTTCTAGCTGCAGTTTATATAAGGATATCAGTCAGTTGACACAAATTCATTAGGCTCTAATCTATGGATTCCACGACTTCTCAATAAAGATGTGCATTTGTTGGTCACAGATACCTTAAAAAGAAAGGTAGGATCAGAAAACCAGTCAGTATCTGGTGTGACCACCATTTGCTAATCAAAAATGAACCGTGGCGCTCTCCTAGAAGCTTGGCTGGTGTGTAAAACCTGCCAATTCAGAACCAACAAAAAGGTGTAATGGGGCCGCACTCAAAAAGATAAATAAAGCTTACTTCATTATTACATTTTTGTATTCTTTTCACTGCATCAGGGATAGCGTACACAGACATTTCGTTTTACAGCCTTCTAGTCATCGTTTGTTCCCTAAAAATGCTGTTTTGAATTAAAAATACATTTCACCTACACACTGAAGAAGACTGTAAAGCTGAAAGCACTCTTGGGTGCACCACAAAAAATATGTATTTATCGGCTGTCTGGTTTATCCCCAGAAGACACTGGCTGTTTATATCTCTGATATGATATGAGCAACAGGATGTCATTTATTACATGTGTCTTTCATCCATTTACAGTGTGACAGACACAAGTTATGAGTCTGCAGCTTGATGCTTCTCGTTGTTTACTGCTGTGTTTTGACACTGTGGTGGTGTACACTCCAGCCTCCTGCCAGTGATAGATGCAGCTTACCTTATACACAGTAAAACGTAGCTCACCTGCCTGTCTTACCTGCTCTGTTCATACATAAACATATCATCCTGGCCAATGCAAAGAGAAAGCATATAGCTTGCCGTGCCACCTCAGCCTCTACATATAAAACGCTCTGGTTTATCTAAATGGCGGATGTGTAGGGGGGGAAACCTAACATATTGCCAGATCTCAGTCCAAGAGCAAAAAGTGCATAATACTTACCCTTAAAGAGACACAGTTGCAGGAAGAGGGGATGTTTTTGCTGAGACAACCACCTTCATTTTTGTTTAACTAGGAATATTTAACTAGCAGATATTTATCAAAGCGGAAAAGGGGAAAAAAGAACACCCACTTCTCACTTTAATGTTGCCATCTTCCTGAGGCCCCGCCGTTCCATCGGCATTATAAATGTACATTTGAGGAGTGAGGAGGAGGGGGGTTAAGGGGATGGTTGGGGAGGATGGACTGGGGAACCTGCTTCATCTGACTGTCAGTTTCCTTCATAAAAGTGCACCGGGTCCACGGTATAGCTATTTTTTCAAGTGCAAATGAGCAACCCAGGGAAGACAAGAAAATACACTGAGAAAGAAAGAAAAAAAATATCTGGAAGCTCTCCAAATGATTTATGCTCACATTTTGTGCCTTGCGATGAAAAGGATAGAAGGGAACAATAGCACTGCCAGAATAGCCAATGCCTCCCTCAGCACCCAAGACCAAGACTGAGGACAACGACACATCGCAGCATATTCATCTCCATGCATGGGTTAAGCCATGTTGGCATGCTGCTCTATGTTCCAGACTAGCGTTTGATGTGTACACGGACTCATTTATTCCACTGGTCTATATGCAGCCCTTGCAGTGACTCCTAGTCATAGCATACAGTGCATTTTAGAAGTGACATAAAGGACGACACAGCCTACAGGGAGGGACTCGCTAACTGACAGGGGCTAGTTAAATCATAGGAGTGTTTTGTCTAAAGGGCTGCTGGGATAGGCTGGGTTAAGGGCTTGTTAGTAAGCATTTCATTGTAAGGTTGTATTCGGCGCATGTGACAAATACAATTTTATTGTATTTGATACAACCAGGTGTCATCCAATCACCAGGTAATTGTCTCCTAAACAACATAGGATGATGTCAGTCATCTTGTAAGTCTGGTATGTCTTGTTTACAATTGTCTTCAATATGCACCTGGTGCTTCCCTGCCCTCAATGTGGCTTTACAGATCTTTGAAGAGACTGCAATTTTATTGTCAGTCTTTTAGAAATCAGATTGCAAACATTTTCGCAAAGAGAAATTGAACAGAAGGTGGACATTTGAAACGGTAATGTAATCTAGCCTCATGTTGTTGTGTTAAATGCTGTTGTTTTTACCGTGGGGACGGTAAATCCATCCTTAGCCACACCCCACCTGTCTAAGATAGACAGCGTCTCCTCTATACTAGCTTCCACTTAGTGATGTCACAGCAGTTTGTGTTTATGTGGGCTAACCGACAGCCAGCGCCTCCGGATCTCACACGTCCCGTCTGACATTTGTAGATGTTTATTCTCCGCCATCTGTCTTTGACTAATAACTTCAAGCAGAGCTGCTACAATAAAGTCGGTCTGGCTTTCCCAGCACTTCACAGTTACTGCTGCCTTGTCAATATTCAGAGAGATTCACGGGGAATCACTCAGTCACTCAGTCCTTCCTCTGGGGCTTCCAGCTCTATAGTAAACCCTCCTCCCTCTTAAAGCAGCTGCCACTCAAGACACTTCAGCAGTATACTAATTCTTCACACAGCATAATCATTGCACATAATAAAGGCCTGTTATTAAAGAGCTCATCAAGCAACTGAACATCATGGCTGAACACACTGATACAACTGCATAACAGTAACTAGTCTGTCATTTACTATTGATTGGAACAAACAGTAAATCAATTAGCTAGTGTTCGGTTATTACAACTTTCATCTCCCTTAACACAGATGAGCAGGAATTGGATAAAAGAGAACAATGAGCTCACACACACTGATCCGGTGGGAGTGGATGATGTGTGTGTGTAAACCCAGAGGGCAATGTCATGTACGTGATATGATGATTCCGTGGGAGAAGATGGATGCATTAACAGAATGGACTCACTCCATCAGTGATTCTAATGGCAGTGACTACAGTGACTGCTGTAGCACAGTGATGCTTGGGTGAGAGATCAGGTGTGTTGATGCTAATGCACTGTGGCTGTGTAATAACTGCTGCATTACCACCTTGTTAGGCCATGCCGCACGCTGGATGGCAGGCAAGCAGGCAGCCTCCTTCTTCAGGCTGAATGGGGTGGACGGTACTGTACTGAAGTTAGTGTGTGCGTGTGTTTGTGTCACAGGAGGCGGCTGAGGGGAGGACTGCTTATAATAATGGCCGGAACGGAGTAAATGGAATAGCATCAAACACCTGGAAACCATGTAATACCATTCCACCCATTCCGCTCCAGGCATTACCAAGAGCCCGTCCTTCCAATTAAGGTTCCACCAACCTCCTGTGGCTTGTGTGTGTGTGTGTGTGTGTGTGTGTGTGTGTGTGTGTGTGTGTGTGTGTGTGTGTGTGTGTGTGTGTGTGTGTGTGTGTGTGTGTGTGTGTGTGTGTGTGTACAGTAACAGTAACAGTAAAACATTTGGACACACCTACTCATTCAAGGGTTTTTCTTTATTTTGATTATTTTCTATATTGTAGAATAACAGAGAAGACATCAAAACGGTGAAATAACACATATGGAATTATGTATTAATTAAAAAGGTGTGAAACAAATCAAAATACATTTTTTATTTTAGATTCTTCAAAGTAGCCACCCTTTGCCTTGATGACAGCTTTGCACACTCTTGGCATTCTCAATCAGTTTCACCTGGAATATTTTTACAACAGTCTTGAAGGAGTTCCCACATATGCACTTGTTAGCTACTTTTCCTTCACTTTGTGGTCCAACTCATCCCAAACCATCTCAATTGGGTTGAGGTCGGGTGATTGTGGAGGCCAGGTCATCTGATGCAGCACTCCATCACTCTCCTTCTTGGTCAAATTGCCCTCACACAGCATGGAGGTGTGTTTTGGGTCATTGTCCTGTTAAAAAACAAAGTCCCACTAAGTGCAAACCAGATGGAATGGTGTATCGCTGCAGAATGCTGTGGTAGCCATGCTGGTTAAGTGTGCCTTGAATTCTAAATAAATCACAGACAGTGTTACCAGCAAAGCACCCCGACGCCATCACACATCCTCCTCAATGCTTCACGGTGGGAACCACACATGCAGAGATCATTCGTTCACCTACTCTGTGTCTCACAAAGACATGAAGGTTGGAACCAAAAATCTCAAATTTGGACTCATCAGACCAAATGATAGATTTCCACCGGTTTAATGTCCATTGCTCATGTTTCTTGGCCCAAACAAGTCTCTTCTTCTTATTGGTGTCCTTTAGTATTGGTTCGACCATGAATTCGACCATGAAGGCCTGATTCACACAGTCTCCTCTGAATAGTTGATGTTGAGATGTGTCTTTTACTTGAACTCTGTGAAGCATTTATTTGGGCTGCAACCTGAGGTAAAGTTAACTCTAATGAGCTTACTCTCTGCAGCAGAGGTAACTCTGGGTCTTCCTTTCTTGTGGCGGTCCTCATGAGAGCCAGTTTCATTATAGCGCTTGATGGTTTTTGCGACCGCACTTGAAGAAACGTTCAAAGTTCTTGAAATGTTCCGGATTGACTGACCTTCATGTCTTAAAGTAATCATAGACTGTCATTTCTCTTTGCTTATTTGAGCTGTTCTTGCCATAATATGGACTTGGTATTTTACCAAGTAGCGCTATCTTCTGTATATCAACCCTACATTGTCACAAAACAACTGATTGGCTCAAATGCATTAAGAAGGAAAGAAATTCCACAAATTAACTTTAACAAGGCACACCTGTTAATTGAAATGCATTCCAGGTGACTACCTCATGAAACTGGTTAAGGGAATGCCAGGAGTGTGTAAAGCTGTCAACAAGGGTGGCTACTTTGAAGAATCTCAAATATAAAATATATTTTGATTTGTTTATCACTTTTTTGGTTACTACATGTGCTATTTCATAGTTTTGATGTCTTCAGTATTATTCTACAATGTAGAAAATAGTGAAAATAAAGAAAAACCCTTGAATGAGTAGGTGTGTCCAAACTTTTGACTGGTACTGTATATGTGCGCGTGTGTGTGTGTGTGTGTGTGTGTGTGTGCGTGTGTGCGTGCGTGCGTGCGTGCGTGCGTGCGTGCGTGCGTGCGTGCGTGCGTGCGTACTGTGTTTGTATGGTGGCGGTGTATGGCAAATGCGCTGAGACAACCCACTCAGCCCAGCTCAGCTCAGCCCTGCTCCCAGACAATCAGATTAATTGGAGCCGAGGCCATTAGCCGGCTGGAATACATTATTGCCTTTGCAGGAAGAGCAATATACTAACCTTGTCATCCCAGTCCTTGTTTACCAGAACAGAGACAGCAGCAGGGCAGAGCAGATGAGGGCTGTGCGCCTGCCCGCCGACCCACTCGCCGTTCCCTGACACACTGTCATCTCATGGAGTCCTCTCTCTATTCACAGTGCCACTCACTACTAGTAATATGTGGAGGGCAGATTACTCTCTATGGCCCTATTGACTGCAGCCCAGAGGTCAGAGGTCAATGCTTTAGTGACTATTACCAGTGAGAGCTGGGCGTGAGGATGATCTCTGCATAGTGTTGTGAGATGGCTTCCTGTCTGTCTACAGCCCTGTGTGTGTGTCTCTCTGAGGGATAGCTGACTGTGTGTTGGTTGGCATGAGTCATCAGTGTGATCTAGCCAGCTAGTGTGAGTGTGACTCAGTGTTGTCCGTCCACGCGTGAGCGTGACTCAGTGTTGTCCGTCCACGCGTGAGTGTGACTCAGTGTTGTCCGTCCACGCGTGAGCGTGACTCAGTGTTGTCCGTCCACGCGTGAGCGTGACTCAGTGTTGTCCGTCCACGCGTGAGCGGGACTCAGTGTTGTCCGTCCAAGCGTGAGCGTGACTCAGTGTTGTCCGTCCACGCGTGAGCGTGACTCAGTGTTGTCCGTCCACATGTGAGCATGACTCAGTGTTGTCCGTCCACGTGTGAGCATGACTCAGTGTTGTCCGTCCACGTTTGAGCGTGACTCAGTGTTGTCCGTCCACGCGTGAGCGGGACTCAGTGTTGTCCGTCCACGCGTGAGCGGGACTCAGTGTTGTCCGTCCACGCGTGAGCGGGACTCAGTGTTGTCCGTCCAAGCGTGAGCGTGACTCAGTGTTGTCCGTCCACGCGTGAGCGTGACTCAGTGTTGTCCGTCCACATGTGAGCGTGACTCAGTGTTGTCCGTCCACATGTGAGCGTGACTCAGTGTTGTCCGTCCACATGTGAGCGTGACTCAGTGTTGTCCATCCACATGTGAGCATGACTCAGTGTTGTCCGTCCACATGTGAGCGTGACTCAGTGTTGTCCGTCCACATGTGAGCGTGACTCAGTGTTGTCCGTCCACGTTTGAGCGTGACTCAGTGACATCCACAGAGACATGGGCTGGAAGCGTCACTGTTTACTCTGAGGACATTACAAATACACATCGCAATCAGTGACTCTGACACCTCCGGAACCTTGTGTGCATGTGTGATTGGGGGAGGGATTTTCAGGGAAGGGAGTATATTAGTAATCTAGTCATTAAAATACTTTTTCAATATAATTTATTGTGCCAAAATGAAAATGGTGTTCGGTTCATAAATAGTTATTCCCCATGTTAAGAAACAGTGTAGATTTGCAGGAAAATGGTTTGGAAAAATATTTTTTTATTTATTAACAAGCTTTTGTGTGTGTGTGTGTGTGTGTGTGTGTGTGTGTGTGTGTGTGTGTGTGTGTGTGTGTGTGTGTGTGTGTGTGTGTGTGTGTGTGTGTGTGTGTGTGTGTGTGTGTGTGTGTGTGTGTGTGTGTGCGCGCGCGCCAGCCCGAGCTGCCTCTGTTGGGGTAATTAGATGGGCCTCAGTGTGCTTCTCAACAACCAGCACACTCTCCAGATTTTCACCTCATTTATTTATGTTTTTGCTGCGGATCCATTCTCCCTTCAATTGATGTTCTCTTGCGCTCTGTCAAAACACACACCTCTTCACCTACCTCCTCCCATCAAGTTGAGTGATTTTTTCATGTGTGTGTTTTTCTTTGAGATTGTTACAGGCAGGTGTTCTCAGAGCCAGAGCGGCTGTGATGATTAATGTCATGTGGTGTTAATCCTCTCTGCAGGTCCCCTCTGAACCTTTATTGTTGGCCGCCAATAAGGAACTACCTTACTCATGGCTTTCGGCGTACCTGCATATTTATAAGCTAGTGCTAGCTGACACAAGCCATAGGCGAAGCACTGGCCAACTCTGAATGTTTCCTGTGGTAGCTAGCTAATGTTTTAACCTCTTCATTATTCAATACCCTGCCTTGCTTTTCTATGAAATATATAGCCCGAGGGATTATAGATATATATATTTTTTATTATATGACCTTTATTTAACTAGGCAAGTCAGTTAATAACAAATTCTTATTTACAATGACCGCCTACCCCGGCCAAACCCGGACGACGCTGGTCCAATTGTGTGACGTCCTGTGGGACTACAAATCACGGCCGGTTGTGATACAGCCTGGAATCAAACCAGGGTCTGTAGTGATGCCTCTAGCACTGAGATGCAGTGCTTTAGACCGCTGCCACTCGGGAGCCCATTGGAACAATAAATTGCCAATTAATGAGCTCATTGGAACCGTACAGTCTTAGTACTTGGCTTTGACTGTGTCCCAAATGGCACCATATGCCCTATGTAGTGCACTACTTTTAACTTCTCTGGGGCAGGTGGGACGCAAACATCCCACCGGCCAATAGTCAGGGAAAATACAGCTCGCCATATTCAAATAACATGATATAAAAATCAAACTTTCATTAAATCACACATGTAAGATACCAAATTAAAGCTACACTCGTTGTGAATCCAGCCAAACATGTCAGATTTCAAAAAGGCTTTTCGGCGAAAGTATAAGATGCTATTATCTGATGATAGCACAACAGTAAACAAAGAGAGTAGCATAATTCAACACTGCAAGCACAGCACAAAACGCAGAAATAAAATATAAATCATGCCTTACCTTTGATGAAATTCTTTTGTTGGCACTCCAATATGTCCCATAAACATCACAAATGGTCCTTTTGTTCGATTAATTCCGTGGATATATATCCAAAATGTCAACTTATTTGGACCGTTTCATCCATAAAAACACAGCTTCCAACTTTCGCCAAGTCACTACAAAATATATCAAAGTTACATGTAAACTTTACCAAAACATTTCAAACTACTTTTGTAACACAACGTTAGGTATTTTGAAACGTTAATAATCGATCAATTTGAAGACGGGATGATCTGTAGAAAGAGGAGGAAGGGAAGCGCTACTGAGGTACACTATAGTATATTTTGGTAGATAGAAGGTGCTCTTTGGTAAAAGGGGTAAATAGGTCATCAAAAAGAAAGGAGGACCAAGGCACTCTTCATATAATAAATTAAAATGCCTTTATTAGTATAGCATGTTCAATAGAAACAAAGTTGTTAAAAACCGACGCGTTTCGGCTGCATGGCCTTCGTCAGGGAGTACCAAAGTTATATCAAAGTTACATGTAAACTTTACCAAAACATTTCAAACTACTTTTGTAATACAACGTTAGGTATTTTGAAACGTTAATAATCGATCAATTTGAAGACGGGATGATCTGTATTCAATACAAAAAGAAAACAAACTGACGCAACTTTTTTCGTAACGTGACTCTCAAAAAAATGTACTTCATGTGACCCTCATTTACGATAGCCCTACTTCTTCACTACACAAAGGAATAACCTCAACCGATTTCCAAGGACTTGTGACATCCAGTGGAAGCGGTAGGAAGTGCAAGCAAGTCCATTAGAAATCTGGTGTCTCTAAGAAATCTTGAAAAGACAGTGACATCAAAAAAATACAAATTCTGAATGGTTTGTCCTCAGGGTTTTGCCTGCTACATAAGTTCTGTTATTCCCACAGACATGATTCAAACAGTTTTAGAAACTTCAGAGTGTTTTCTATCCATATCTACTAATAATATGCATATCTTATATTCTGGGGATGAGTAGCAAGCAGTTGAATTTTGGCATGCTATTTTTCCGAAAGTGAAAATGCTGCCACCTGCCCTCAAGAAGTTAACCAGGTCCTACATGGATCTGGTCAAAAGTAGTGCCATTTGGGATGTGGACTTTATACATTAGGTCAGCTAATCTCCAACTGACTTGACAGAGGCTCTGCTGTTCAGCGCTAAAACAGAACATCATGAAGTGGTCAATAGAACTATAATAAAGGAATTTTACAGGGTTGCTACAGTAACAGGGTGGGTGTTGAAGCACTGTTTACAGTAGTATGAGCTGGCAGCTGGTGTTGAATCAATTTACATTACAATGATGAATACAGATTGTCATCTTGTTTGCATAACAAACCTGGGCCTTCTATAGATGTTCAGAGCAGTATTATATTGACATGGTAATACCCAGTTTTACATCAGAAATGATATTTTATGAAGACCCATCCAAACCATTCTGTTTTGTGTAGCGATAATGTTTATGCTCTATGACTGTATCTATCTCAAAGTCTTTTCTCTCTCTCTCCCCCAGTCTAAAACTGCTGAGTAACGATAGGCTTCATTAGATTCTTAGCAGCAGCTGGAATGAGTGTGTCAGTATTTGGGCTGACGTGCTGACCACACCTTTCGCGTTGCAAAATAAATGTACACATACATGTTATTCAATAATTTCATCCAAACTGCTCGTACGCGTCAACGAGCGTCTGCCTAGCCAGGCGCTAAAATACAACTTGGTTCGATTTTTTTACCCTTGATGCGCTGCAAGTCCCGCTTCTCCCATCTTCTCATTGTTTTTTAGGAGCATGTACCCACGTGGGTGATTGAAAGATGAACTGAGGTCCACACTCCAGTCCAGTTGATGGTAGTAATGCACCTTAAAGTTGGTTGTCAACCGCCATATTAAGTCAGAAGAAGAAGCCTGAAGGAGGAGAGATGACTAGAAACAAACTAGGTTTACCCTTTTATCTGTGGATTAATTGTCAGAGTAGAGGATCTTGTGCATTTCAGGTAAAATAACAACCCAATGTTTATATCCCAGGACAAATGAGCTAGTCCGGTGTAGTCAGCATGTCAGGCTGCTCACAGAGAACCAGTGGAGGAGGGTGGTCTGACACAGTGTGTTCTACTCGGCTCCGCTCTGCCAACATAACACAGCAGTAGAAGGCCAGGGGAGGGGGCCACATCTGCTATAGGGAGTCAGGCCCAGCACACACTCACTCAAACACATTGCTACATCCCAATTTTTAATGGCTTATTTTTTTCATCTCCTTTCCCTCATGGCCTCTGATCTGATGTATATATTATTATCCTGCCCATTCACCATCAGTGGTTACGAAGTACAGGAGTTGAAGGAAAGAAGGAAATTATGTCATTGAATGTCAACACAGCCTGACTGGGCCAGAAGCTTGTGGTAGAGCATCCAAACACCAACTCTCAGCATCACACCTTTCTACCTGCAGGTTAGCTGCCGTCAAGGTCAAAGCCCTGTGTTCTCTATAACTGATGTGTGTAATTAAAACAGACGTTATTTCTCTGTTCTCTTAATGGCACATTTAATCTCACTTGGTCTGAATTTTTTTATCAATAACTGGAGTCTCTCGTAAATGAATCACAGTCATGCAATGTGCTTAATGTGTGTTCCTTTGTTTGCATCTTAATTTACTTAGGCTTTATACCCCTGAGCCTCTCTCTCTCTCTCTCTCTCTCTCTCTCTCTCTCTCTCTCTCTCTCTCTCTCATCTTTGTTATATCCAGGGGATAAATAGCTTTCTAAAATGGTAACATCTATAATGACAGTTTTACCCTTCCTTCCAACAGCTGTAATTATATTGTCATTGACTTCCATATTGCAAAGCCAGGGTTGAAACATTGATGCCTTGGCTAGTTTAATTGACTATTACAAGTTTGCTGGGGGAGACCAGGATTGCTTAGTGGTTGACATACAGACAACCCACATACAACTCTGATGTACTCAGATAATCAATGACACAGATACTCATACATGCTTCAGGACAGACACACCTGCTGCTACTACACATGGAAGGATTATGAGGAGGAGCTGAGGTTAACTGTCTCTGTGGTTTAGGATCAGGACCCCCTATTGACTGAGACCTGCTGGCTGTCTGGCTGGCTGGCTGCAGTGGGTCTTTGATGGTGGGAAGCCCTCTAGACCATAGGCCCTAGGATTTAAATGTTGAAATAAACGTTGAAATACATGTAGTCTCTAGGCAGTTTGAATGGTTTAAATTTCAAAATGAGGTACTTTTCAACAGTGCTCTACTTTTTGTTTTTAAACAGTAGATCATTTCTGACATCTTGTCCTATGCTCTCGTTGTCTACTCCAAAGCGGATTTCCACGTGGTTTGTGGCATGGGGAAATCATTCCACGGTGGTAGAGGGCTGTTTTCCACAGCCTCTTCCCTTAATGGTTGAAGGTGCCCCAGAGCCAGGCTTGGAATGTTACACCACTCTTAAAACAGGAGACATCTTTCTAAGAGACCAATGACAAGCCCAAGCTCCAGAGACAGACTAGGCCTATCATTTTTTATTTCTTTTATTTCACCTTTATTTAACCAGGTAGGCAAATTGAGAACACGTTCTCATTTACAATTGCGACCTGGCCAAGATAAAGCAAAGCAGTTCGACACATACAACAACACATAGTTACACATGGAGTAAAACAAACATACAGTCAATAATACAGTGAAAATAAGTCTATACTGTATACAATATGAGCAAGTGAGGTGAGATAAGGGAGGTGAAGGCAAACAAGATATATATATAAATAAATAAATAAAATATAAAAAGGCCATGGTGGCGAAGTAAATACAATATAGCAAGTAAAAAAAAATAACACTGGAATGGTTGGTGAAGACAGAAGTGTGTGAATCCAACCCAACAGCTCAGAGATATACAGTAAATTGTGAGGACAGCACATAGACAACGTGTTCATTTCTATTTTTCAGCACACGTTTCAGGTGGCTTTTCAGCATGTCTTGGTTAAATTTTAGTTGTAAATGGACTGGAATGTTTCAGTAGAGATAGATCCTGAGTTATCTCTCCATCTCCGCTATATAGGCATGTTTTAGAATGACTGAGTTTTTCCTGAGAATATGTCCAGGGCCCTTATCCACAACGCATCTCAGAGTAGAAGTGTTGATCTAGGATCTGTCCATGTAATCTTATTCATTAATGTCTAATAGTCCAAACTGATCCTAGATCATCACTCATACTCTGAGGTGGTTATGGAAACAGGCCCTGACCAGGAAAAACTCTGGACCCTACTGATGACTCTGAGTGTTTAGCCATGTTAAATCTCCCTACTGTAGTGGGGCCAGAGGATGGCTATCAGACCAGAGGGACTGGCTGGCTGGCAGGGACAGGGGGTGTAGCGGTGGTGGAGAGAGCCCCACTCTAATTTATCATGCCTGTGCTGTGCTGCGTGTGACTGGGCAGCAGAAGGCCTCTAAGTGAATTAGGAAGTCATGCCATCGATCACGGGAATGCTGTTCCCCGTAATTAGTTTATCTTAAATGTAATGATCATAATTTTTGAGCACCAGGTTGGGGGGGGGGGGCAGTCCTAACAGTGCTCCTCCCCTGAGCACTGTGACTGGTAATTTAATCAATTAAAGGCTATAATAGGTTTAGGGGCAGGAGGAAGTGTAGATCATCGGTTTGGAGGTCTGCGGCGAGTTATTCTTTGGGGTGATTTATTAAAATAATAGAGCGCGTTGCATGCTGAGGATCATTTAATAACACAGAGCTGAGTGAGGACAGACTAATTATGGATGACACCCATCCAGCGGTCCAGCTCTCACGCTCACTCTCCCTTTTCTCACTCTCTCTCTCTTTCTTTCTCTCTTCCCACATACAGTGTGTACATACACTCACACACACACAAACAAAAGCACAGTACTCTACGACTGATCTAACAATGAACGTCTGCACCCTCAGATTCCAGGCTGGGGTGATTCAGTGTCAGGGTGATTGAATGAGAGAGAGAGAGAACTCCTGTAGCTCTGTCCCACGCTGGGTATGTACATAGTCAACGGTAGGCTTCGAGGGGACTCCTACGGTAGGTACACCTACAGTGGTTCGTTCTTTAAAAGTTGCAGCGTACTGCGGCACAGCTTGCATGGTGCCGCAGAATTCTATGCACGTTATTTAAGTGCCAACCAATGGTAACATTAATGCTAGTTAGTGCTAGTTTGACCACCAGAGGGCATCTTTGAGAAGCATTTGATAGCCTTCAATAGTGGCTGTACTAGAGAATTTAAAACCTTTTTTGTAAGAACATAGTATATGGGACTGATTTTAAGACATTTTGCTTAATTAATTTGCGTAATATTATGGTGTTTCTATTCCAAGAAAAACTAAGGATGGAATGGAAAACATGGCGCTGTACAATGTGACAATCGGGAGTAGGCTACAGTACTTGTCTATTTAGCTAAAGAATCACTGTGTCTTGCGGGCACGTGGGAGACTGGGTTTCAATTCTCCGACGGGGAATTTGTTCTTATCTTCTCTGCGCTACGGATCCCTTTTACGGGATCATTTTCCTAAACAACCACTGAATTGCAGGGCGTAAAATATTACTAAAAATATTTATAATCATGCAATCACAAGTGAAATATACCAAAACACAGCTTAGCTTGTTGTTAATCCACCTATCATGTCAGATTTTGAACATATGCTTTACAGCGAAAGAAATCCAAGCTTTTGTGAGTGTATCAATCAATGCTAGAACAGCTAGCCCCAAATTAGCATGGTCACGAAAGTCAGAAAAGCAATAAAATGTATCGCTTACCTTTGATAATCTTCAGAGGTTTGCACTCACGAGACTCCCAGTTACACAATAAATGTTATTTTTGTTCGATAAATATTACTTTTATAACAAAAAAACGCCATTTGGGTTGCGCGTTATGTTGAGAAAACTACAACCTCGTTCCGGTCCTGAAAGGCAGAAGAAAATTCCCAAACGTATCAGATTCAAAAATATTACAAAAAATATTTATAATCATGCAATCACAAGTGAAATATACCAAAACACAGCTTAGCTTGTTGTTAATCCACCTATCGTGTCAGATTTTGAAAATATGCTTTGTAGCGAAAGCAATCCAAGCTTTTGTGAGTGTATCAATCAATGCTAGAACAGTTAGCCTTATATTAGCTTGGTTAGCTTGGTCACGAAAAACAGAAAAGCAATAAAATTAATCGCTTACCTTTAATAATCTTCGGATGTTTGCACTCACGAGACTCCCAGTTACACAACAAATGTTCTTTTTGTTCGATAAATAATACTTTTATGACAACAAAAACGCCATTTGGGTTGCGCGTTATGTTCAGAAAACCAAAGCCTCATTCCGTTCGACGAGAATTCCAAAAAGTATCCATAATGGTCGTAGAAACATGTCAAATGTTTTTATAATCAATCCTCAGGTTGTTTTTAACAAACATAATCGATAATATTTCAACCGGACCGTAACCTATTCAATAAGAGAGAAAAATAAAATGGAGAGCTACCCCTCTCGCGCGCAGGAACTAGTCAGAGGACACCTGACTAGTTTTGAAAAATCTCGCTCATTTTTCAAAATAAAAGCCTGAAACTATGTCGAAAGCCTGGTCACAGCCTGAGGAAGCCATTGGAAAAGGAATCTGGTTGATACCCCTTTAAATGGAAGAAAGACGGGCCAGGAAACACAGATAAAAAAAATAAAAAAACACTTCCGGGTTAGATTTCCTCAGGTTTTCGCCTGCAGAATCAGTTTTGTTATACTCACAGACAATATTTTGACAGTTTTGGAAACTTTGGAGTGTTTTCTATCCTAATCTGTAAATGATATGCATATTCTACGATCTGGACCTGGGAACATGATTTAAAAAAAATAATAAGCGTCAAGAGGTTAACTGGCTTTAATAAAGGTTACACTAAGAGCATGACATTTCTATACCCTAATTGTATAATTGTAGTCGAACCAATACCCAAACGGAGATTCAGAGAAAATAAAAATCTCATTGATTTATCAAGACCAGTCCCCATGCTTGTCTCAGAGCAGTGTTAACGGTGCTAAAATAGTTGTAGGCTATTGCTTCAAATCCTATTGCTTCTAACTTCAATATGCTCTTTAAATAAATAAGACCTATACCACTTTTAACAGCACATTACTCAACACTAGTGAGACTCATGTTGCCTACGGTAGGCCTACAGTATATCTAAAAAATGTACGCGACTCAGCCAATAAATACATATAGAGGATTGGAGGATTCTAAATTTAAACCAAAAGCCGCCTCATGGGTCTCCCGGTGACGGCCAGCACGGGTATCTGTAGCAACGCATTTTGCATTGCGTTGCGGTGACTTAGACAGCTGTGCCACTGGGGAGGCCCAATCCACTTTAAATAGTACCCGAAAAACACCAGTCTCAACGTCAACAGTGAAGAGGCGACTCCGGGATGCTGGCCTTCGAGGCAGAGTGTCAAAGAAAAAGCCATATCTCAGACTGTCCAATAAAAATAAAAGATTAAGATGGGCAAAAGAACACTGGACAGAGGAACTCCACCTAGAAAGCCAGCATCCCGGAGTCGCCTCTTCACTGTTGACGTTGAGACTGGTGTTTTGCGGGTACTATTTAAGGAAGCTGCCAGTTGAGGACTTGTGAAGAATCTGTTTCTCAAACTAAACACTCTAATGTACTTGTCCTCTTGCTCAGTTGTGCACCGGGGCCTCCCACTCCTCTTTCTATTCTGGTTAGAGCCAGTTCTGTTCTGTGAAGGGAGTAGTACACATTGTTGTACGAGATCTTCAGTTTCTTAGCAATTTCTCACATGGAAAGCCTTCATTTCTCAGAACAAGAATAGACTGACGATTTTCAGAAAAAGTACTTTGTTTCTGGCCATTTTGAGCCTGTAAACGAACCCACAAATGCTGATGCTCCAGATACAGATACAGTCTAAAGAAGGACAGTTTTATTGCTTCTTTAATTAGAACAACAGTTTTCATTTGTGCTACATAATTGCAAAAGGGTTTTCTAATGATCAATTAGCCTTTTAAAATTATAAACTTGGATCAGCTAACACAACGTGCCATTGGAACCAAGGAGTGATGGTTGCTGATAATGAGCCTCTGTACGCCTATGTAGATATTCCATAAAAAAATCTGCCGTTTTCAGCTACAATAGTCATTTACAACATTAACAATGTCTACACTGTATTTCTGATCAATTTGATGTTATTTTAATGGACAAAAAATGTGTTCAGTAGTGTGTAGTATTGTCCTGCTAATAACAGGGTTAATAATATATCTGTGAGAATATCCAAGGGGCTTTTATATAATTATATATCAATAATAATAATAATCACTTTGTTTAAAAATAACAATATTTTGGAGATTATTTTGTTTTCAAATCATGTAAAATGAGCAAGAAAAAGGCCATTCTTGAACATGGGGTGAGACAATGTTACTCATTTGTAAATAAAGGCAGTTTGTTTTTTAGAAATATTTAATTCTGTTTTTAGAGGGAGAGAAACCAAAAACCTACAGTCATCTCATAGGTCTCTCAGTTGATGCCGGCACAGGTACTGAACCAGCATCTGTAGCAACACAGCTTGCACTGCTATGCAGTGTCTTAGACCGTTGCACCACTCAGGCGCTGTACAACGTGACCGTTCGGGAGTGGGCTACAGTACAACAGTAAGCGCAAAATAATCCTAACAAAATCAAATAAGAAAAACCTTAGTGTAACAACAGTTTCAGTAAGTAATACTGAAGTCGTCCACAATTATTAGTTTCTATTTAGGTTTATGTCGCCCATTCATTGTCAGTTAGAGACACAGTAAGAACCAAAAGCATAATCAGTGCTCTAACTCCCCCTTGCGCTGGTCTGGAGCAATGAAGTGGTGATGCAGTGTACTCTACTAAACCACAATTTACCTCTAAGTCTGCATAATCGCAAAACTTTTAGTGGAGCAACCACTGTATAGCTCATCTCTTGGCTGTAGTACTGTAGACTACTACTTATCACTGACCTCAACCCAGAGTCTCTTAGTGTTCACAGTCAATCCACTGACACCCCTATCAGATCACAGCAAAATCACACTCTACTTGAACAGAGTTATGCTCAATCATGAGGCATCAAAGCCAAAAGTACTGAATAATACACTGCTCAAAAAAATAAAGGGAACACTTAAACAACACAATGTAACTCCAAGTCAATCACACTTCTGTGAAATCAAACTGTCCACTTAGGAAGCAACACTGATTGACAATAAATTTCACATGCTGTTGTGCAAATGGAATAGACAAAAGGTGGAAATTATAGGCAATTAGCAAGACACCCCCAAAAAAGGAGTGATTCTGCATGTGGTGACCACAGACCACTTCTCAGTTCCTATGCTTCCTGGCTGATGTTTTGGTCACTTTTGAATGCTGGCGGTGCTCTCACTCTAGTGGTAGCATGAGATGGAGTCTACAACCCACACAAGTGGCTCAGGTAGTGCAGTTCATCCGGGATGGCACATCAATGCGAGCTGTGGCAAAAAGGTTTGCTGTGTCTGTCAGCGTAGTGTCCAGAGCATGGAGGCGCTAGCAGGAGACAGGCCAGTACATCAGGAGACGTGGAGGAGGCCGTAGGAGGGCAACAACCCAGCAGCAGGACCACTACCTCCGCCTTTGTGCAAGGAGGAGCACTGCCAGAGCCCTGCAAAATGACCTCCAGCAGGCCACAATTGTGCATGTGTCAGCATATGGTCTCACAAGGGGTCTGAGGATCTCATCTCGATACCTATTGGCAGTCAGGCTACCTCTGGCGAGCACATGGAGGGCTGTGCGGCCCCACAAAGAAATGCCAGCCCACACCATGACTGACCCATCGCCAAACCGGTCATGCTGGAGGATGTTGCAGGCAGCAGAACGTTCTCCACGGCGTCTCCAGACTCTGTCACGTCTGTCACATGTGCTCATGTGCTCAGTGTGAACCTGCTTTCATCTGTAAAGAGCACAGGGCGCCAGTGGCAAATTTGCCAATCTTGGTGTTCTCTGGCAAATGCCAAACGTCCTGCACGGTGTTGGGCTGTAAGCACAACCCCCACCTGTGGACGTCGGGCCCTCATACCACCCTCATGGAGTCTGTTTCTGACCGTTTGAGCAGACACATGCACATTTGTGGCCTGCTGGAGGTCATTTTGCAGGGCTCTGGCAGTGCTCCTCCTTGCACAAAGGCGGAGGTAGCGGTCCTGCTGCTGGGTTGTTGCCCTCCTACGGCCTCCTCCACGTCTCCTGATGTACTGGCCTGTCTCCTGCTAGCGCCTCCATGCTCTGGACACTACGCTGACAGACACAGCAAACTTTTTTGCCACAGATCGCATTGATGTGCCATCCTGGATGAACTGCACTACCTGAGCCACTTCTGTGGGTTGTAGACTCCGTCTCATGCTACCACTAGAGTGAGAGCACCGCCAGCATTCAAAAGTGACCAAAACATCAGCCAGGAAGCATAGGTACTGAGAAGTGGTCTGTGGTCACCACATGCAGAATCACTCCTTTTTTGGGGGTGTCTTGTTAATTGCCTATAATTTCCACCTTTTGTCTATTCCATTTGCACAACAGCATGTGAAATTTATTGTCAATCAGTGTTGCTTCCTAAGTGGACAGTTTGATTTCACAGAAGTGTGATTGACTTGGAGTTACATTGTGTTGTTTAAGTGTTCCCTTTATTTTTTTGAGCAGTGTATTAAGAAATGCTATAATGGAAGGAAAATAGTGTGGAAATCTACCAAAAAACAATTAGACAACAACAAATTCAATACCTTGTAGACAATTTTCTGGACAAAATGTGTAGGTGTAAACTTGGCAGTAGAAAACCTAAACAGTATATTTGACCCCTCAGCTTCCCTATCAAATCTAAAAATGTCAAGCAGACAACCTGTGAAAATGAACAACAATGACAAATGGGCAGCAGGTAGCCAAGTGGTTAGCCACTTCTGGGAAGATTGGAAAACTCTAAACAAACAACAACACAAAGTCATCTATCCAAAACGGAGATGAATGGATAAACCACTTCTCCAATCTTTTTGGCTCTCTAACAAAGATCAAACAGCAAAAATACATACATGATCAAATACAAGTCTTGGAATCAACTATTAAAGACTACTAGAACCCACTGAATTTTCCAATTACCTTGAATGAACTACAGGACAAAATACAAACCGTCCAACCAAAAAAGGCCTGTGGTGTTGATGGTATCCTAAATGAAATAATAAAATATACAGACCACAAATTCCAATTGGCTGTATCAGCATCAGCTTTGGCATCTTCCCTAATATTTCAAACCAAGGACTGATCACCACAATCCACAAAAGTGGAGACAAATTTGACCCCAATAACTACTGTGGGATATGTGTCAACAGCAACCCTAAAAAAAATCTTCTGCATTATCATTAACAGCAGACTCGTACATTTCCTCAGCGAAAACAATGTACTTAGCGAATGTCAAATTGGCTTTTTACCAAATTACCGTACGACAGACCACATATACACCATGCACACCCTAATTGACAAACAAACGAACCAAATCAAAGGCAAAGTCTCTCATGCTTTGTTGATATAAAACAGCTTTTGACTAAATTTAGCATGAGGGTCTGCTATACAAATTGATGGAAAGTAGCGTTGGGGGAAACATACAAAATTATAAAATCTTTGTACACAAACAACAAGTGTGCGGTTAGAATTAGAAAAAACACACACATTTCTTTACACAGGCCCGGGTGGTGAGACAGGGATGCAGCTTAAACCCCACCCTCTTCAACATATACATCAACAAATTGTCAAGGCCACTAGAACAGTCTGCAGCACCCGGCCTCACCCTACTAGAATCTGAAGTTAAATGTTTACTGTTTGCTGATGATCTGGTGCTTCTGTCCCCAACCAGAAGCACCAGACCAAAATAATGGTGTTCCAAAAAAGGTTTAGACACCGTTGCCCTAGAGCACACATAAAAAGGATACATACCTCGGCCTAAACATCAGTGCCACAGGTAACTTCCACAAGCTGTGAACAATCTGAGAGACAAGGCAAGAAGGGCCTTCAATTCCATCAAAAGGAATATAAAATTCGACATACCAATTAGGATCTGGCTAAAAATACTTGAATCAGTTATAGAACCCATTGCCCTTTATGGTTGTGAGGTCTGGAGTCCGCTCATCAACCAAGAATTCTCAAAATGGGACAAACACCAAATTGAGACTGTGCATGCAGAATTCTGGAAAAATTTCCTCTGTGTACAATGTAAAACACAAATAATGCATGCAGAGCAGAATTAGGCCGATACCCGCTAATTGTCAAAATCCAGAAAAGAGCTGTTAAATTCTATAACCACCTAACAGGAAGCGATTCCCAAACCTTCCATAACAAAGCCGTCACCTACAGAAAAATTAACCTGGAGACGAGCCCCCTAAGCAAGCTGGTCCTGGGGTTCTGTTCTCAAACACAAACAGACCCCACAGAGCCCCAGGACAGCAACACAATTAGACCCAACCAAATCATGAGAAAACTAAAAGATAATTACTTGACACATTGGAAATAATTTACAAAAAAACAGAGCAAATTATAATTCTATTTGGCCCTAAACAGAGAGTACACAGTGGCAGTGAGCATAGCCTTGCTATTGAGAAAGGCAGCTGAAGGCAGACCTGGCTCTCAAGAGAAGACACTGCCCACAAAATGAGGTGGAAACTGAGCTGCAATTCCTAACCTCCTGCCAAATGTATGACCATATTAGAGACACATATTTCCCTCAGATTACACAGACCCATAAAGAATTCAAAAACAAATCCAACCAGTGAAGAACTAACCCCATTGCAAATACAACCTATATTCATGTTTATTTATTTTCCCTTTTGTACTTTAACTATTTGCACATCATTACAACACTGTATATAGACATACTGTGACATTTGAAATGGCTGTGTTCCTTTGGAACTTTTGTGAGTGTAATGTTAACTGTTCATTTTTTATTGTTTATTTCACCTTTGTTTAGTATCTATTTCACTTCTTTTGGCAATGGACACATGTTTCTCATGCTAATAAAGCCCCTTAAGTTGAATAAATTAGAGAGAGAGAGAGAGAGAGAGAGAGAGAGAGAGAGAGAGAGAGAGAGAGCCAGCAGCATAGGTTTCCATCTCTATAGACCTGCTCAAATTTCTTCATCTATAATTAAGGATGAGACTTTATTGAAGAGTAGAAAATGAGAGTTCTTCCTCCAGAATATGGGATTCTGGGGGTAAGAGGGAATGGTAATGTAACCTGCTCAGGGTTGCCCAGCGCCTCATCAGCAATAGATGTTTAAAACATTAGAAAGTACAAACAAATAAGGAAGAAGCAAGGGACTGGCACGTCTGAACTGAATCACCGTTACAGCAGCCAGTCAGCCGTATCAATAGGGACTGGCACATCTGAACTGGCTCACCGTTACAGCAGCCAGTCAGCCGGATCAATAGGAACTGGCACGTCTGAACTGAATCACCGTTACAGCAGCCAGTCAGCCGGATCAATAGGGACTGGCACGTCTGAACTGGCTCACCGTTACAGCAGCCAGTCAGCTGGATCAATAGGGACTGGCACGTCTGAACTGAATCACCGTTACAGCAGCCTGTCAGCCGGATCAATATGGACTGGCACGTCTGAACTGGCTCACCGTTACAGCAGCCAGTCAGCCAGATCAATAGGGACTGGCACGTCTGAACTGGCTCACCGTTACAGCAGCCAGTCAGCTGGCTCCCTCCAAAATGTAGATGTGTTCTGTCTGTACCCAGGTCTGATTTAATGATTCTTCTCCACCACCCACCACCTTCAGGGGCTAGCCTCCAGCCCTGCCTGCCTCTTCCTTTGATAGATCTGTCTCTTCTTTCTCTTTCTGCTGTCTCTCTCTCTAGTTCCACTGTCTGAGGCTGAAGGCTAGCTCCTCCACCACTCGCCTCATCAATTCCGCCAGCGGCCTCTGTCTATTGGCCGTATTGATCGAGGATTATGGTATCAGTGTAAATAGAAGGAGAAAATCACACATCGATAGCAGACTGTTCCTAAAGTTGCCAATTCAGCCAGCCCCTGGCAGCGGGATCACTGGAGGTTGGCCTTGTTGTGACCATTAAAGATCCCATTGGAGATAGATAGATATTGCTCCCGTATGTATGTATGTATGTATGTATGTATGTATGTATGTATGTATGTATGTATGTATTATGTGTATGTATATGTATGTATGTATGTATGTATGTATGTATGTATGTATGTATGTATGTATGTATGTATGTATGTATGTATGTATTATGTGTATGTATGTATGTATGTATGTATTATGTGAATGTATGTATGTATGTATGTATGTATGTATGTATGTATGTATGTATGTATGTATGTATTATGTGTATGTATGTATGTATGTATGTATGTATGTATGTATGTATGTATGTATGTATGTATGTATGTATGTATGTATGTATTATGTGTATGTATGTATGTATGTATGTATGTATGTGAGTGAGTGAGAAATATTGTGAGTTGTAAATATCAATTTTTTTTCTCCAAATTGCACTGGCCTGGAAAATTGCTTCATTACTAAACATTGAATATTTATGGTGTAAACAGTTTGAAATATCCTAACTTGACTTATTTATTAAATGTTTAATGAATGCTCCAAGTCGTTTGGTTTGTGTAATGACTACATCAGGATTCTGTCTGGGTCTGTCTGGCAGCGTCTTGTTCAAACAGTTGTACATAACTGTAGATAATCTGATAATGTGACTCAATGGAATGATACAGTAGAGCTGCCCCCTCTTTAAAACTCACTGTGAATCTATATCTGGACAGCTCCTAGAAGAATCTTGAAGACTCAAATTAATTAGCTGGCATAAATGGTTAAATATATGCACTGGAACTGTGTGTGAACTGTGTGGTGAGTTAGAAGCTGTTGATTTTGCAGTACCCTCCTATCACATTCCCAGAGGTCCTTGTGTGGAGCCTGGGATTTGTCTGGGGTTTGCCTTGGGCTACTGTCTCTCTGCTGTGAGACACTTGCTTCCTCCACTCCCAGTCGGTTCCTGAAGGCCCTCCATCCAGTTTGTTTTGGAATGAGGAAGAAATTGGAAAACCCATTAATTATGAATGCCATTTATTTACTTAAATTATAGCAGATTAATAGTGCCACGTTTGGTGTTCAAATCTAAATGTGTGAGATGTGTGTGGCCTTTTGAACGCCAGTGATTGAAAGACATTATAGTAGTTGTATGCATTAGAGATGTATGCAACTGTTTGTTTATTTTCTCTGTTATATGTCAATAACCTTCATCTGAACTGGGATGATGTATTACGGCAGCAAATTAGTCATTATTTCCCCCCTGCCTGCCATGAATTTCATCACTCTGGATGGAGCAGCCAGTTCCATGGACAGAGGAGGATGTTTTTTCTAAATGTCTTTAAAGTCTGCTGTGTGAAAGGCAGCTCATTGTTGCGAGCACCGAGATAACAGAGACAGGTTAGAGAGGTTAGGAGGGTGTTCTGAGAGCAGAGCCTGTTAGCAGGTCCGAGGTTAGTGGGCTAGACCGAGGTGAACACACTGAAAGCAGACAGCAGCCATTGTTCAAAAGACACCAGACCCTTATTTTCCCACAATTCACCACAGGATTCTATCAGCTGTCAGCTGAGGCTCACCTCCAACAAGTGGACAAAGGAAATTAAGTGACCTTACTACGCTGTTGTTCTTCACGCTTTCAAATAGAACATTAGCCCTTCCCTTTTATGAATTACTTACATGCACAAGCACTACTTGGAGAGACTGAGTGGTGAAAGAAAGAATGTCTCCTAGAAGTCTATTTTAAACAGTTTAATGGGACCTAGGATACTAATTACGTTTCTTCTTCCAGAGAATGACATGGACAACACTTGGGTATTGGAGAAAGCCACAGTAATTCTACTTACATAAAAAGTATTTGGAATGTAGAAAAAGAGGGTATTCTTAAAACTATTCCTAGTACGCCATGGATCTGTCAATGGTTGCCTTATCATTTCAGCTAGGGTTATCTCAGAGTGATGTGTGTAGATTGATGGTCCTTTACTGTTGGCTTGTTCTAGTGCTGGCTCTCTTTCTGCTGGCACCATCCTCAGCTAATGAAGGAGAGATCAGACAGACTGACAGACAGACAATGGTGCTGTGCTGGCCCAGACTGACAGACAGACAATGGTGCTGTGCTGGCCCAGACAGACAGACAGACAGATAGACAGACAGACAGTCAGTGGTGCTATGCTAGAACAGCTCCCAGGAGCCTCTTGGGCTTGGGCTTTAACACGTGAGCAGAGCAAGATGCCATGTCCTCCTCCTACTCTGCCATCCTACTAGCAACGGGCAGCGGCGGGCACTGCTAGGGCAGGTCATAGAAACACCATGCCACACAATATTACCCACAGGGCCTTGTCCTCTTCCTTTATCTTTAATTATTAACCTGAACTGGCTGTGAGCCTCAGAATCCTGCTTTGGAACCAAACGGACGCTAGGCAAGCCCTGGGGGCAGGAGAGTTAGCTACTCCTCTAAGGACTTGACCTGGCTCAGACAAGCTGGACGTTAGTAAATAGCTATTGGTCCATGGCACAGTGTAGTTATTTGACACATGGCACTGTTTCACTGCAGAGCCTAGTGCCACGGCTATGTCCCAGAGCCTAGTACCACCGCTATGTCCCAGAGCCTAGTACCACCACTATGTCCCAGAGCCTAGTACCACGGCTATGTACAAGAGCCTAGTACCACCACTATGTCCCAGAGCCTAGTGCCACGGCTATGTCCCAGAGCCTAGTGCCACCGCTATGTCCCAGAGCCTGTACCACCGCTATGTCCCAGAGCCTAGTACCACCGCTATGTCCCAGAGCCTAGTACCACCGCTATGTCCCAGAGCCTGTACCACCGCTATGTCCCAGAGCCTAGTACCACCGCTATGTCCCAGAGCCTAGTACCACCACTAAGTCCCAGAGCCTAGTACCACGGCTATGTACCAGAGCCTAGTACCACCACTATGTCCCAGAGCCTAGTGCCACGGCTATGTCCCAGAGCCTAGTACCACCGCTATGTCCCAGAGCCTAGTACCACCTCTATGTCCCAGAGCCTAGTACCACAGCTATGTCCCAGAGCCTAGTACCACGGCTATGTCCCAGAGCCTAGTACCACGGCTATGACCCAGAGCCTAGTACCACCGCTATGTCCCAGAGCCTAGTGCCACCGCTATGTCCCAGAGCCTGGGTACCACCGCTATGTCCCAGAGCCTAGTGCCACGGCTATGTCCCAGAGCCTAGTACCACCGCTATGTCCCAGAGCCTAGTACCACCGCTATGTCCCAGAGCCTGTACCACCGCTATGTCCCAGAGCCTAGTGCCACCGCTATGTCCCAGAGCCTAGTGCCACGGCTATGTCCCAGAGCCTAGTGCCACGGCTATGTCCCAGAGCCTAGTACCACCGCTATGTCCCAGAGCCTAGTGCCACGGCTATGTCCCAGAGCCTAGTACCACCACTATGTCCCAGAGCCTAGTGCCACGGCTATGTCCCAGAGCCTAGTGCCACCACTATGTCCCAGAGCCTAGTACCACCACTATGTCCCAGAGCCTAGTGCCACCACTATGTCCCAGAGCCTAGTACCACCACTATGTCCCAGAGCCTAGTGCCACCGCTATGTCCCAGAGCCTAGTACCACCACTATGTCCCAGAGCCTAGTGCCACGGCTATGTCCCAGAGCCTAGTACCACCGCTATGTCCCAGAGCCTAGTGCCACCACTATGTCCCAGAGCCTAGTACCACCACTATGTCCCAGAGCCTAGTACCACGGCTATGTCCCAGAGCATAGTGCCACGGCTATGTCCCAGAGCCTAGTACCACCGCTATGTCCCAGAGCCTAGTACCACCGCTATGTCCCAGAGCCTAGTACCACGGCTATGTCCCAGAGCCTAGTACCATCGCTATGTCCCAGAGCCTAGTGCCACCGCTATGACCCAGAGCCTAGTGCCACGGGTATGTCCCAGAGCCGAGTACCACCGCTCTGTCCCAGAGCCTAGTGCCACGGCTATGTCCCAGAGCCTAGTGCCAGGGCTATGACCCAGAGCCTAGTGCCACCGCTATGTCCCAGAGCCTAGTGCCACGGGTATGTCCCAGAGCCGAGTACCACCACTCTGTCCCAGAGCCTAGTGCCACGGCTATGTCCCAGAGCCTAGTGCCACGGCTATGACCCAGAGCCTAGTGCCACCGCTATGTCCCAGAGCCTAGTGCCACGGCTATGTCCCAGAGCCTAGTGCCACCGCTATGTCCCAGAGCCTAGTACCACCGCTATGTCCCAGAGCCTAGTGCCACGGCTATGTCCCAGAGCCTTGTACCACCGCTATGTCCCAGAGCCTAGTGCCACCGCTATGTCCCAGAGCCTAGTACCACCGCTATGTCCCAGAGCCTAGTGCCACGGCTATGTCCCAGAGCCTAGTGCCACGGCTATGTCCCAGAGCCTAGTACCACCGCTATGTCCCAGAGCCTAGTGCCACCGCTATGTCCCAGAGCCTAGTGCCACCGCTATGTCCCAGAGCCTAGTACCACGGCTATGTCCCAGAGCCTAGTACCACCACTATGTCCCAGAGCCTAGTGCCACGGCTATGTCCCAGAGCCTAGTGCCACGGCTATGTCCCAGAGCCTAGTGCCACCGCTATGTCCCAGAGCCTAGTACCACCGCTATGTCCCAGAGCCTAGTGCCACGGCTATGTCCCAGAGCCTAGTGCCACGGCTATGACCCAGAGCCTAGTGCCACCGCTATGTCCCAGAGCCTAGTACCACCGCTATGTCCCAGAGCCTGTACCACCGCTATGTCCCAGAGCCTAGTGCCACCGCTATGTCCCAGAGCCTAGTGCCACCGCTATGTCCCAGAGCCTAGTACCACCGCTATGTCCCAGAGCCTAGTGCCAGGGCTATGACCCAGAGCCTAGTGCCAACGCTATGTCCCAGAGCCTAGTGCCACGGGTATGTCCCAGAGCCTAGTACCACCGCTATGTCCCAGAGCCTAGTGCCACGGCTATGTCCCAGAGCCTAGTACCACGGCTATGTACCAGAGCCTAGTGCCAGGGCTATGTCCCAGAGCCTAGTGCCACGGCTATGTCCCAGAGCCTAGTGCCACCGCTATGTCCCAGAGCCTAGTGCCACCGCTATGTCCCAGAGTCTAGTACCACCGCTATGTCCCAGAGCCTAGTACCAGGGCTAAGTCCCAGAGCCTAGTGCCAGGGCTATGTCCCAGAGCCTAGTGCCACGGCTATGTCCCAGAGCCTAGTGCCACCGCTATGTCCCAGAGCCTAGTGCCACCGCTATGTCCCAGAGCCTAGTGCCAGGGCTATGTCCCAGAGCCTAGTGCCAGGGCTATGTCCCAGAGCCTAGTGCCACGGCTATGTCCCAGAGCCTAGTGCCACCGCTATGTCCCAGAGTCTAGTACCACCGCTATGTCCCAGAGCCTAGTGCCACCACTATGTCCCAGAGTCTAGTACCCCCTCTATGTCCCAGAGCCTAGTGCCACCACTATGTCCCAGAGCCTAGTGCCACCGCTATGTCCCAGAGTCTAGTACCACCGCTATGTCCCAGAGCCTAGTACCACCGCTATGTCCCAGAGCCTAGTACCACCGCTATGTCCCAGAGCCTAGTGCCACCACTATGTCCCAGAGCCTAGTGCCACGGCTATGTCCCAGAGCCTAGTGCCACGGCTATGTCCCAGAGCCTAGTGCCACCGCTATGTCCCAGAGCCTAGTGCCACGGTGATGTCCCAGAGCCTAGTACCACCGCTATGTCCCAGAGCCTAGTACCACCGCTATGTCCCAGAGCCTTGTACCACCGCTATGTCCCAGAGCCTAGTGCCACGGCTCTGTCCCAGATTTGATCTCCAAGTTGCCATATGCCCCCTCACCCTGTTACAGAAAAACACAATCATCAATGGGGTGTTGACAAAAAGACCCCCATCATTACCCAATTTGTAAGTCGCTCTGGATAAGAGCGTCTGCTGAATGACTTAAATGTAAATGTATTACACATCATGTTTAATTTCCACTGTCCTGTCCAGTGTGTCTCAGGTCCTCTATAACCGGTCTTTAGACTATAGTGGATGGAGCGTCTTTAGATGGCTTCAGTAGCAGTGGAGGCTGCTGAGGCGAGGACGGCTCACAATAATGTCTGGAAGAGAGCCAATAGAATGACATCAAACACGTGTTTGTTGTATTTTATACCATTCCACCAATTCCGCTTCTGCCATTAGCACGAGCCCATCCTCCACAATTACCGTGCCACCATCCTTCTGTGTTCAGTAGTGTGGGTTTTATTGTGTTATAAAGCGGATCCAACAGATGAACCAGTAGCATGACAGAGAGTTGAAAGAGTGTGGAATATGAAGTACGTAGGTGGTGAGAAAGCAAACGGCCTCCTGAAGGCATTTATCATCAACCGCTAGAGCTGTTACCTTCTCCAGCAGGCCCACAGTACCATACACCCCTGCAACATCTTCTTCAGCTAGTCTAGTGTTGACACTTTCAATAAGGAGAATAAATTGGTTATTATAAAGCATGATGTCAATTTCCTTTGTTCTGCAGTTACTGTTGCAAGAAAAAGTATGTGAACCCTTTGGAATTACTTGGATTTCGACATTATTTTGTCAAAAATTTGATCTGATCTTCATTCACACAACAATAGACAAACACAGTGTCCTGAAACAAACAACACACCAATTATTGTATTTTTCTTGTCTGTATTGAATACATAATTTAAACATTCACAGTGTAGGTTGGAAAACGTATGTGAACCCCAAGGCTAATGACTTGTCCTAAAGCTAATTGGAGTCAGGACTCAGCTAACCTTGAGTTCAATCAATGAGACGAGGTTGGAGATGTTGGTTAGAGCTGCCCTGCAATATAAAAAACACTGACAAAATCTGAGTTTGCTATTCACATGAAGCATTGCTTGATGTGAACCATGCCTCGAACAAAAGAGATCTCAGAAGACCTAAGATTAAGAATTGTTGACTTGCATAAAGCTGGAAATGGTTGCAAAAGTATCTCTAAAAGCTTTGATGTTCAGCAGTCCACAGTAAGACAAATTGTCTATAAATGGAGAAAGTTCAGCATTGTTGCTACTCTCCCTAGGAGTGGCCGTCCTGCAAAGATGACTGCAAGAGCACAGTGCAGAATGCCCAATGAGGTTAAGAAGAATCCTAGAGTGTCAGCTAAAAATGTACAGAAATCTCTGGAACATGGTAACATCTCCGCTGACAAGTCTACGATATGTAAAACAGTAAACAAGAATGGTGTTCATGGGAGATCACCATGGATGAAGCCACTGCTGTCCAAAATAAACATTGCTGCACGTCTGAAGTTCGCAAAAGAGCACCTGGATGTTCCAGGATATGTTCCAAAATACACTGTGGACAAATGAAACTAAAGTTGAGTTGTGTGGAGAGAAAAAGCCACAGCACACCAACATATAAACCTCATCCCAACTGTAAAATATGGTTGAGGGAGCATCATGGTTTGGGGCTACTTTGCTGCCTCAGGGCTGGACAGCTTGCTATCATTGACGGGAAAATGAATTCCCATGTTTATCAAGACATTTAGCAGGAGAATGTTATGCTATCTGTCCGTCAATTGAAGCTCAACAGAAGTTGGGTGATGCAACAGGACAACAACAGAAAATCAACAACAGAATGGCTTCAACAGAAGAAAATACTTCTGGAGTGGCCCAGTCAGAGTCCTGACCTCAACTCGATTGTGATGCTGTGGCATGACCTCAAGAGCGGTTCACACCAGACATCCCAAGAATATTGCTGAACTGAAACAGTTTTGTAAAGAGGAATGGTCCAAAATTCCTCCTGACCGTTGTGCAGGTCTGATCTGCAACTACAGAAAACGTTTGGTTGAGGTTATTGCTGCCAAAGGAGGGTCAACCAGTTAACAAATCCAAGGGTTCACATACTTTTTTCACCCTGCACTGTTAATGTTTACATGGTGTGTTGAATAAAAACATGACAACGTTTCAAATTCCAAAGGGTTCACATACTTTTTCTTGTCACTGTATATGTTGTATTTGATGAAATTGATAATCAGATGTCAGATGCGTTATTCTCTTAATGAGAGAGAGAGAGAGAGAGAGAGAGAGAGAGAGAGAGAGAGAGAGAGAGAGAGAGAGAGAGAGAGAGAGAGATGCTGTGTGATTGATGGGGCTGTCTCCAGCTGTCTTCAGGCTGTGTGGATCTGGGAGTCATGTCAATGACAGGCGGACTCATCTCGTCCAACTCTGTGTCGCTGCTGAGCAGAGAGAGCACAAGGCCGGGCGTGTGGCTGGCGCCGAACATGAGGCAGAGCACAAGGCTGCTCTTAGCAAAATGATGACACAAAAGAAATCTGCGTCACAGCGCATCAGTGCATTAGTCACACACGCCAGTGGAATGAGATCAGTCCGGGGTCACAGAGGACTAGGTAGTGCTGTTGGCATATGAGGCTACAGTAAAGCTTTGTCTATCACACAGTAAATGTTTATCTATACAAAAATATATACTTTTTTTTCCTCTCTGTCCCTCTCTATATGTTCTCTCTCTTTCTCTCTATCTCTCTCTCTTTCTTCTCTCTCGTTCTTTCTCTCAATCTCTCCTACCCAGCATCCCTGTGGCCACGTCTCGGACCAGTGACCCGGGCCACTCTACTGGCGCCTCGGCCAGCTCCAGTGAATCAGAGAGCAGCTCCGAGTCGGATTCAGACAGTGAGAGCAGCTCCAGTGACAGCGAGTGTAACGGGGCCTCCCGGACCGCCACCCCAGAGGTATAACACAACCGCTCCTTACTGTATTGTACCAACCAACCGGGACAGTCATATTTCTTTTACTGTGCTATCAACCAATACTCAACCAGTGTTATATTAAAGGGAAAAACATTGATCCTATTATTTGAGGCTACAGAAAACACACTATATTACACTAATACCACTAGTACAACATTTTGATCCAGGGATGAAAACCCCCCATCTACTCTAATATCACTATTATTTTGATAGGATTAAACTACCCGACTTAGTAGCAACTTTCCCTCTTTCCCGGTTGTTGCCGTTGATGGTAGTGAAGTGACTTCGACACTTGCATGGCAGCTTAAGCAGCTCAAGTGCCAGGCAGAGTAGTATTCCACGGAGGAGCACTGAGTGTTAGACCCGGGTAAATATTTACCACAGTGCATCTGGGCGCCCTCTACAGGCCATATGACTTCCTGTCTACCAGGGAAGAGCCAATGGGAACAGCCAGGTGGGCCAGGAAACGGGCCTGTCTGTCTTTAAGGATGTCTCATTCCCTCTCTGCACTCCACTGATGTTTTACTAAAAACACAGGAGTTTTCCGGAAGCCATGTTAGATGGGATTTAAAGGCTGAGCCTTTCAGAGAGGAAGAGTGAAAGGGAAAGTATGTGTTATCCCCTGTTTTATACTCAGTGGTTTTAATTCCTTAGTCAATTAATTTCCAACACTTCTTTTCCGAATGATTTGCTATCATTTCGATCATTCAGGACAGTATTTATGATTTCATATGAAACACTTCTATTTGTCGTGGGGCATAATGGTACAAAACAAATGATGTGAGATGGCATGGTCGGAGACTAGCACAAAGACAATATGGGAGCACTACTCAGTCATTCATGAGTTTCTGAGAGTCTCTTTTAATGGTCTCTTCATCAGGACATTGGCTCGTTGGTTTGATAGCATATAACTCTGAAGAGACAATTGAATTATCACATTTTACTTTCATGAGTCAACACAGTGTTTTATGAAGCTATGTAGTCTACTATCAAACCAAACGTGGATCTATCTAACTGTATATTCTTTGTTCTTGCTACTTATTTTGTTCTCACACAGCCTGAACCTCCATCAACAAACAAATGGCAGCTGGATAAGTGGCTGAACAAAGTGACCCCACACAACAAAGCACTTATCAGTACCCAGCCAGAGAGAGAGAGCCATGGGCTCTGCAGCTCCCAGCCTGACCACAGCCAGCAGGCACCTGGGAGCCAGGACCTGGCCCCAGGAAAGAGCAAGCCTGGGCCCACCGTCCTGCTGGCCCAGACCGACGCCAAGGAACGGGTCCTCCTCAGCCCCATCCGAGAGAAGGCCAAGCCCAAGACTGGACCAAAGGTCTCAGAGGGCAAGAGTTCAAAGTCCCCAGCAGCGGTGGCGGTGGAGCCGGCCCCAGCCAGACGCAGCATTGGAAAGAAGCAGCCAAAGAAAGTGGAGCGCTCATCCAGCCTGGAAGAACACAGCTCCTGGTCCAAGCCCATCAACCCCTCCATCAGCACTACCCCTAAGGAGAAGGAGCCGCCGCCTCTTCTGGAGCCGCCCAAGTCCAGGACCAAGGGCACCAGTGGGAAAGCTGCCCCTAGGAAGGAACCTCGCACCACCACTACCACTACTTCTACTCCAGCTCATCCTCCCCCAGCCCCAGTCCTGGACAAGAAGAAGCACAGGGGGCCCAGCAGGATCCTCCCCAAGTCCAAGGAGTTCATCGAGACGGAGTCTTCGTCGTCTGAGTGCCACTCTGAACCAGAGGATCTGATCAAGGTCCCTAACCCTCCCTGCCCAGGTCCCAGCAGCCTGCAGACTCTCAAAGCAGCCAAGGACTGCAACAGCAATATCCTGAGTGTCAGTAGCCTTACCAGCACCTGCAGCACTTCCATCTCTATCCCAGACCCTGGTGTGGTTGGGGGCTTACTGGAAGACCCCCTCTTATCCCCTGTCCCCATCGTCCAGAACGAACTGCTGTACCCTCTCAGGGACTTTGAGGACATCAAGTCACTGTGGGTGAAGATCGAGCTGAGCTTCCTGTCTAGAATCCCTGGACAGGACCCCCCTGAGCCCCCTCCTGTGAAGGTTGAGCCCCAGGAACACTGGGAACCCAGCACCAAGCACAGACACCAGTCCCCCGCCAGTCAACAGTCTACCCCTGTTGAGAAACCTCCTAGCAAGGCCAAGAGGAAACACAAGGCAAGTGCAGAACCTTTCTCACTCTTTTTCTCTCTAGGTACTAACTGGTATTGGTTTGTAGGATAGTGGTTGGAGTTTGTCCATGGAGGAGCAGTGAGAAAGTGCTGATAGTATGTTCAATGCTGACTGTGCTGTTTGTGTGTGTGTTCTTTAGTCGGACCATTGTAACGCTGTCGGCGGGAGCAAGAAGTTACGATTGGAGAAAGACTCCATGCTTCTTCCCCCGTGCATCTCACCCATTCACAACCACAAGAACATTAGCACAAAAGAGTAAGTGTCGCCGAACCGCTCACAGTGCAGTACTTACTTAACTCATCACTATGGTTACTGGATGAGAAAAGGAATGTGTAGAGCATCCTCTTATGTACTGTAAATGGTTACAGGGATGTACACATTCATTATGGATGTCCACAGTGTACTTACAGGCTGTTGTTTTTCTCTGATGGGTGGTAGTACTGTATGTGTTGTGAATGGCTACGTCCAACCAGTGTAGATCCTCCTCAGAGAGGATGCTGGGAGGCACAGGAGCAGTGATGTTTCTAGTATGGTATACCCTTAGCTGCTGCTAGCTCTTTGCTGTGTCCTGTGTCCTGTGTCCTACAGCTTTAAGGTAACATGACACCGACAAGGGCGCCAAAGCTAATTTTAGATATGTAATTAGCGCTGCGGCGACCTACTGCTCATCAAAGGGACACTGGTGACAAGGGTCGGGGGGTCGAGTGTAGTGAGTCCGGAGGATGGAGTGTTCGCTAGCTGAGCTTTACCACTAATCACTGCATATATTTAATATGATTTCCCAGCACTGTGATATATGAGCTGCCACGGGTATCTAGTGCAGAAATATTGAACCCTTTGGTCTGGACTGAAGCCTTTAAATCAGTTGAATTTAGACAACCTCAAAGCCTTTAAATCAGTTGAATTTAGACAACCTGAAAGCCTTTAAATCAGTTGAATTTAGACAACCTCAAAGCCTTTAAATCAGTTGAATTTAGACAACCTCAAAGCCTTTAAATCAGTTGAATTTAGACAACCTGAAAGCCTTTTAATCAGTTGAATTTAGACAACCTCAAAGCCTTTAAATCAGTTGAATTTAGACAACCTCAAAGCCTTTAAATCAGTTGAATTTAGACAATCTCAAAACCTTTTAATCAGTTGAATTTAGACAACCTCAAAGCCTTTTAATCAGTTGAATTTTGAGAACCTCAAAGCATTTAAATCAGTTGAATTTAGACAACCTCAAAACCTTTAAATCAGTTGAATTTAGACAATCTCAAAGCCTTTTAATCAGTTGAATTTAGACAACCTCAAAGCCTTTAAATCAGTTGAATTTAGACAACCTCAAAGCCTTTTAATCAGTTGAATTTAGACAACCTCAAAGCCTTTAAATCAGTTGAATTTAGACAACCTCAAAGCCTTTAAATCAGTTGAATTTAGACAACCTCAAAGCCTTTAAATCAGTTGAATTTAGACAACCTCAAAACCTTTAAATCAGTTGAATTTAGACAACCTTAAAGCCTTTTATTCAGTTGAAGTTTGAGAACCTCAAAGCAATTAAATCAGTTGAATTTAGACAACCTCAAAGCCTTTTATTCAGTTGAAGTTTGAGAACCTCAAAGCCTTTAAATCAGTTGAATTTAGACAACCTCAAAGCCTTTAAATCAGTTGAATTTAGACAACCTCAAAGCCTATTAATCAGTTGAATTTAGACTACCTCAAAGCCTTTAAATCAGTTGAATTTAGACAATCTCAAAGCCTTTAAATCAGTTGAATTTAGACAATCTCAAAGCCTTTTAATCAGTTGAATTTAGACAACCTCAAAGCCTTTAAATCAGTTGAATTTAGACAACCTCAAAGCCTTTAAATCAGTTGAATTTAGACAACCTCAAAGCCTTTAAATCAGTTGAATTTAGACAACCTCAAAGCCTTTAAATCAGTTGAATTTAGACAACCTCAAAGCCTTTAAATCAGTTGAATTTAGACAACCTCAAAGCCTTTAAATCAGTTGAATTTAGACTACCTCAAAGCCTTTAAATCAGTTGAATTTAGACAATCTCAAAGCCTTTAAATCAGTTGAATTTAGACAATCTCAAAGCCTTTAAATCAGTTGAATTTAGACAATCTCAAAGCCTTTAAATCAGTTGAATTTAGACAACCTCAAAGCCTTTAAATCAGTTGAATTTAGACAACCTCAAAGCCTTTAAATCAGTTGAATTTAGACAACCTCAAAGCCTTTTAATCAGATTGGAGTGTAAAGATGCTTTTTATTAATTCCGTTAAACCGACCCGGGTTCTGCTCATTTTCAGGCCTGTGAAACAAGACAAAATATGCTGCTGTTGACAAATAACCTGAGCAACATAATCCTAATGAGGTTTTCTGACTGCGTTTCCCCCGTTACTGCTTTAGGCGCTCTTGTGCCAGCTAAGCATTTTTCTCCCTCATATATAAAATCCCCATGAGTTTAGGGAACGGGGGCGAAAATAATCTGTTGTTGCAAACAATGTGAAAAATATTGTAGCTGTAGGAGGGAGGCGAGGCTTCTCGCTTCTACTTTACATTCTTGCTGGTTTTTAAACTCAATAATGACTTTGAGGAAACTATTTAACGGCAACTTCCTTACCTGTCTCTTATCTGTTAACATGGAGAAATGGATAAAATATTATTGTTAATAGAAGCCCCACGCGGGCACACACACACACAGCTATATCGAGAACCCACTCACATGGATCCAGACTGCAGTCCGCTGGGTTCCCCTCTGAGGGGCCAGGTTTCTGGAGCATGAGTGGATATTAGAAGGACTGTGAATCTAAGTGCTTTCTGTCTCAACAAACTGCCGTTCCACTGCCTGATCAATCAATATTCTGACCCCTCAGTGCACTACAGGGCTATTTCTAGTCCTATTTCTAGGCTGCCTCCTTAGAGGGTCAGGCACTGAAAAAATCATGTGGAAAAATGAAACGTTTTTTATGGCTTTAAACCAAGCCAAAAGGATATGTTTCAATTATATTAATTATCATTGATATACTCCTTTTCGTTCTTTTTTAAAAATCCAAGAACGAAAACCAACGTATTCATACGTACTGACAACTTACAGACACATACAAACAATGACTACGTCTCATCTGTCCAGACCCGCCTGTCACAACCCCATCCCTAGTGCCTGCATTCATGTTTGCCACATGGCCTTAAATTGAACCAATTTGTTTTTCTCAGTCGCCCAAGCTATTTCAATAACAAATCATTTGATTTTTTTCATTGTATTAAGGATGGCGGATTGATTGACCTCCTAATTTTTAGTATACGTTTTTGATGAGTGATGAAAATTTTATTTACAGCCCATTGGTATCTCACTACACCCCCCATATGTCATGTCTTGAAATATGCACACAGGCGGATTTAAAGTATGTTTATATTGTAACTTTCTAGCTCCGCCCACAACTTCTGAACTTTATAGCATTCCTAGAAAGCATGGATTATTGAATCATTATTAGTTGTACACTTGAGACATGACTCTGCCATTGTACTGTTACATTTGTGAATTTTGTGTAATACATTCTATATACACTGCTCAAAAAAATAAAGGGAACACTTAAACAACACAATGTAACTCCAAGTCAATCACACTTCTGTGAAATCAAACTGTCCAATTAGGAAGCAACACTGATTGACAATAAATTTCACATGCTGTTGTGCAAATGGAATAGACAAAAGGTGGAAATTATAGGCAATTAGCAAGCCACCCCCAAAAAAGGAGTGATTCTGCAGCTGGTGACCACAGACCACTTCTCAGTTCCTATGCTTCCTGGCTGATGTTTTGGTCACTTTTGAATGCTGGTGGTGCTCTCACTCTAGTGGTAGCATGAGACGGAGTCTACAACCCACACAAGTGGCTCAAGTAGTGCAGTTCATTTAGGATGGCACATCAATGCGAGCTGTGGCAAAAAGGTTTGCTGTGTCTGTCAGCGTAGTGTCCAGAGCATGGAGGCGCTACCAGGAGACAGGCCAGTACATCAGGAGACGTGGAGGAGGCCGTAGGAGGGCAACAACCCAGCAGCAGGACCGCTACCTCCGCCTTTGTGCAAGGAGGTGCACTGCCAGAGCCCTGCAAAATGACCTCCAGCAGGCCACAAATGTGCTTGTGTCAGCATATGGTCTCACAAGGGGTCTGAGGATCTCATCTCGGTACCTATTGGCAGTCAGGCTACCTCTGGCGAAAACATGGAGGGCTGTGCGGCCCCACAAAGAAATGCCACCCCACACCATGACTGACCCATCGCCAAACCGGTCATGCTGGAGGATGTTGCAGGCAGCAGAACGTTCTCCACGGCGTCTCCAGACTCTGTCACGTCTGTCACATGTGCTCATGTGCTCAGTGTGAACCTGCTTTCATCTGTGAAGAGCACAGGGCGCCAGTGGCGAATTTGCCAATCTTGGTGTTCTCTGGCAAATGCCAAACGTCCTGCACGGTGTTGGGCTGTAAGCACAACCCCCACCTGTGGACGTCGGGCCCTCATACCACCATCATGGAGTCTGTTTCTGACCGTTTGAGCAGACACATGCACATTTGTGGCCTGCTGGAGGTCATTTTGCAGGGCTCTGGCAGTGCACCTCCTTGCACAAAGGCGGAGGTAGCGGTCCTGCTGCTGGGTTGTTGCCCTCCTACGGCCTCCTCCACGTCTCCTGATGTACTGGCCTGTCTCCTGGTAGCGCCTCCATGCTCTGGACACTACGCTGACAGACACAGCAAACCTTTTTGCCACAGCTCGCATTGATGTGCCATCCTGGATGAACTGCACTACCTGAGCCACTTGTGTGGGTTGTAGACTCCGTCTCATGCTACCACTAGAGTGAGAGCACCGCCAGCATTCAAAAGTGACCAAAACATCAGCCAGGAAGCATAGGAACTGAGAAGTGGTCTGTGGTCATCACCTGCAGAATCACTCCTTTTTTGGGGGTGGCTTGTTAATTGCCTATAATTTCCACCTGTTGTCTATTCCATTTGCACAACAGCATGTGAAATTTATTGTTAATCAGTGTTGCTTCCTAAGTGGACAGTTTGATTTCACAGAAGTGTGATTGACTTGGAGTTACATTGTGTTGTTTAAGTGTTCCCTTTATTTTTTTGAGCAGTGTATATTAGTTTATACTAGATAAAGCGTACAATTTTGTTAGTTATGCTCAAACTTTCACTCCATCTTATGCCAATGTCAGTTCTTTTTAAATCTTGGTTCCATTGGTTGATCTTTTTTTCCAAGAGATTTTCAGTTGGATATGCTCTTTTATGAAACCCAACAGATACTGAGAAGGATGTGTACTTTATGCCTTACCGGTATAGTGCTGCATTGAATTAGTCTTATAATAAAAGCAGAAATAATCAGAACATTCTGTTTGTTAGAATGAATAAGGCCAGCTGCTTTCTTTCAGGCCAGCACATAATGCCTGTACTTCTCAATTTTACAAATACCTCAGACAGTCAAGAGACTTCTCATTTTTTTCATCCATCCACCACTTTGATGACATAGCAGTTGAGACTGGTTTGCATTACAAAAGCTGTGAACTCACAGTATTGGGGGTGGGGGACAGGCCAAGTATTCATAAATGTTTCTGTATTTGTCTAATCCCAGCTCTCTGAGGAAACAGCCCAGGAAGAGAGAGCTGCTGCCTCCCCTGCTGTCGCCGCTCTCCGACGAGCCCCCCGTCCGCCAGCGCAGGACCAGCGAGTGTTCCTCCTTCAGCCAGGAAGGCAGCGCTAGTGGCGCCTTATTACTACCCACCCTCAGCTGCTCTCTGCCCCCCTTCTCCTCCTCCTCCTCATCCTCCTCTTCCTCACACAAGCACCGCAGCAAAGGAGAGAGCAAATTCTTCTCACATTCCAAGACAAGCAGTGTAAGTAGGGGCAAGCTGTTGTTCTTCGGTGTTATTATACAGTAAAATGGTATTTATTACTTTTGTACTGCTATCATCATCAATTACCTTACATTTACATTTTTTAAATGGATGGTTTAAACTATTATTTTAAAGTGTGAAACTTTTGCGTCCACTCCGTTTGCTAAGAGAACGTGTCTTCTACAATTCATTGTGCAGAGAAGTTGGAAGACAGTGCTGTTGCTGCAGATAATTTCTCTGCTCCAGGCTTCTACCACTATTTCCTGTGTTTTTGCAAATCTAATCTAATTACCCTTTGAAAGGAGTTATAAACAGCTTTGAAGAGAGGGAATTGGCTGAATATGTTTAAAGCCAGGACAGAAAAAAATACATCATAGCCACAACGTAACGGCAGTCCAAATCACCAAGATGAATCCTTACAGTATTATTAGACTTACTGCTGGATGCTAATTAGCATTTTAATTGACCCCTCCATCTCACAGGAGGAAGATACCCACAGCAAACCATCTGGCAGTTTCCATGGTAATGGTCAATCTGATTCCGACCTTTGGTCCAACCCCTCATCTCTGTCCATGGACCACATGGAGCCAAGAAGACCGAGGCTAACGTTCAATAACAAGTATGTATGACTAACTAACTTCTCCAAACACTTCAAAAACACATATTGTGTTTTTTGTCTCTGATGTACTGACAAATTTGAAGGACATGATGCACTGACAGATTGAATGACATGATGTATGTACTAATTTAAGTCTCAAACATGATTAAAATGGAACAGAACAGAACCCAGGGAAGTTGACGTATGTGTGGGATGTGATTACAAAGTCGAGTTCCTCTGTATTGATCATTCAAAATGAAACATATTCAGCGTTTGGAGGACAACATTATCCTTAAGCAATCCAGGCAGTCACACAACTGCAAACAGATTTATATTTCCAACATAACTGACATGACTGACATATTCTCAATGTATGTGTTCTCCGCAGAGTTCACACTGCAGACTACTACATGCAGGAAGCCAAGAAACTGAAGCACAAAGCAGATGCACTGGTAAGCTGCTGTTTTATAAGCCACCACAAAATGTATTAAAAACATTTAATACAGCATTTACTTTGGTAGAGAATATATTACACATACTAAACTCCTTACATTTGACATTGTCTGAGCCAGGCAATAAACATACTCTGTTTTAGTCAGTTACATGACATCACAAATATATATAGCTACAGACCAATGTGATAATACCATTTACAAACACATGCCAATGTGCAATTAGCAAGCAGCATGTCTGACTCAGCCAATGAGAGAATAAATATTCCTGCTGTGTAACAGTATAGCTTCCGTCCCTCTCCTCGCCCATACCTGGGCTCGAACCAGGGAACCTCAGCACACATCGACAACTGACACCCACGAAGCATCGTTACCCATCGCTCCATAAAAGCTGCGGCTTTTAGGGGAACAACTACTTCAAGGTCTCAGAGCGAGTGACGTCACCGATTGAAACTCTATTAGCGCGCACCACTGCTAACTAGCTAGCCATTTCACATCAGTTACAGCTGCATAGCATTTAATAACAGACAGACAGACAGACACTGGTCTTAATAACAGACAGACAGACACTAGTCTTAATAACAAACAGACAGACACTGGTCTTAATAAGAGACAGACACTGGTCTTAATAAGAGACAGACACTGGTCTTAATAAGAGACAGACACTGGTCTTAATAAGAGACAGACACTGGTCTTAATAAGAGACAGACACTGGTCTTAATAAGAGACAGACACTGGTCTTAATAAGAGACAGACACTGGTCTTAATAACAGACAGACACTGGTCTTAATAAGAGACAGACACTGGACTTAATAACAGACAGACACTGGACTTAATAAGAGACAGACACTGGACTTAATAACAGACAGACACTGGACTTAATAAAAGACAGACACTGGTCTTAATAAGAGACAGACACTGGTCTTAATAAGAGACAGACACTGGTCTTAATAAGAGACAGACACTGGACTTAATAAGAGACAGACACTGGACTTAATAAGAGACAGACACTGGACTTAATAACAGACAGACACTGGACTTAATAAGAGACAGACACTGGACTTAATAACAGACAGACACTGGACTTAATAACAGACAGACACTGGTCTTAATAACAGACAGACACTGGACTTAATAAGAGACAGACACTGGACTTAATAACAGACAGACACTGGACTTAATAACAGACAGACACTGGTCTTAATAAGAGACAGACACTGGTCTTAATAAGAGACAGACACTGGACTTAATACCAGACAGACACTGGACTTAATAACAAACAGACACTGGTCTTAATAAGAGACAGACACTGGACTTAATAACAGACAGACACTGGACATAAATAACAGACAGACAGACACTAGTCTTAATAACAGACAGACAGACACTGGTCTTAATAAGAGACAGACACTGGTCTTAATAAGAGACAGACACTGGTCTTAATAAGAGACAGACACTGGTCTTAATAAGAGACAGACACTGGTCTTAATAAGAGACAGACACTGGTCTTAATAAGAGACAGACACTGGTCTTAATAACAGACAGACACTGGTCTTAATAACAGACAGACACTGGTCTTAATAACAGACCAACACTGGTCTTAATACCAGACAGACACTGGTCTTAATAAGAGACAGACACTGGTCTTAATAAGAGACAGACACTGGTCTTAATAAGAGACAGACACTGGTCTTAATAACAGACAGACACTGGTCTTAATAAGAGACAGACACTAGTCTTAATAACAGACAGACACTGGTCTTAATAAGAGACAGACACTGGTCTTAATAAGAGACAGACACTGGTCTTAATAAGAGACAGACACTGGTCTTAATAACAGACAGACACTGGTCTTAATACCAGACAGACACTGGTCTTAATAAGAGACAGACACTGGTCTTAATAAGAGACAGACACTGGTCTTAATAAACAAGAGACAGACACTGGTCTTAATAAACAAGAGACAGACACTGGTCTTAATACCAGACAGACACTGGTCTTAATAAGAGACAGACACTGGTCTTAATAAGAGACAGACACTGGTCTTAATAAGAGACAGACACTGGTCTTAATAAGAGACAGACACTGGTCTTAATAAGAGACAGACACTGGTCTTAATAAACAAGAGACAGACACTGGTCTTAATACCAGACAGACACTGGTCTTAATAAGAGACAGACACTGGTCTTAATAAGAGACAGACACTGGTCTTAATAACAGACAGACACTGGTCTTAATAAGAGACAGACACTGGTCTTAATACCAGACAGACACTGGTCTTAATAAGAGACAGACACTGGTCTTAATAAGAGACAGACACTGGTCTTAATAAGAGACAGACACTGGTCTTAATAAGAGACAGACACTGGTCTTAATAACAGACAGACACTGGTCTTAATAACAGACAGACACTGGTCTTAATAACAGACAGACACTGGTCTTAATAAGAGACAGACACTGGTCTTAATTACAAACAGACACTGGTCTTAATAAGAGACAGACACTAGTCTTAATAACAGACAGACACTGGTCTTAATACCAGACAGACACTGGTCTTAATACCAGACAGACACTGGTCTTAATAAGAGACAGACACTGGTCTTAATAAGAGACAGACACTGGTCTTAATAAGAGACAGACACTGGTCTTAATTACAGACAGACACTGGTCTTAATACCAGACAGACACTGGTCTTAATAAGAGACAGACACTGGTCTTAATAAGAGACAGACACTGGACTTAATAACAGACAGACACTGGTCTTAATAACAGACAGACACTGGTCTTAATAAACAAGAGACAGACACTGGTCTTAATAAGAGACAGACAGACACTGGTCTTAATAAACAAGAGACAGACACTGGTCTTAATAAGAGACAGACACTGGTCTTAATAACAGACAGACACTGGTCTTAATAAGAGACAGACACTAGTCTTAATAAGAGACAGACACTGGTCTTAATAAGAGACAGACACTGGTCTTTATAAGAGACAGACACTGGTCTTAATAAGAGACAGACACTGGTCTTAATACCAGACAGACACTGGTCTTAATAAGAGACAGACACTGGTCTTAATAAGAGACAGACACTGGTCTTAATAAGAGACAGACACTGGTCTTAATAAGAGACAGACACTGGTCTTAATAACAGACAGACACTGGTCTTAATAAGAGACAGACACTAGTCTTAATAACAGACAGACACTGGTCTTAATAAGAGACAGACACTGGTCTTAATAAGAGACAGACACTGGTCTTAATAAGAGACAGACACTGGTCTTAATAACAGACAGACACTGGTCTTAATACCAGACAGACACTGGTCTTAATAAGAGACAGACACTGGTCTTAATAAGAGACAGACACTGGTCTTAATAAGAGACAGACACTGGTCTTGATAAGAGACAGACACTGGTCTTAATAAACAAGAGACAGACACTGGTCTTAATAAGAGACAGACACTGGTCTTAATAAGAGACAGACACTGGTCTTAATACCAGACAGACACTGGTCTTGATAAGAGACAGACACTGGTCTTAATAAACAAGAGACAGACACTGGTCTTAATAAGAGACAGACACTGGTCTTAATACCAGACAGACACTGGTCTTAATAAGAGACAGACACTGGTCTTAATAAGAGACAGACACTGGTCTTAATAAGAGACAGACACTGGTCTTAATAACAGACAGACACTGGTCTTAATAACAGACAGACACTGGTCTTAATACCAGACAGACACTGGTCTTAATAAGAGACAGACACTGGTCTTAATAAGAGACAGACACTGGTCTTAATAACAGACAGACACTGGTCTTAATAACAGACAGACACTGGTCTTAATACCAGACAGACACTGGTCTTAATAAGAGACAGACACTGGTCTTAATAAACAAGAGACAGACACTGGTCTTAATAACAGACAGACACTGGTCTTAATAACAGACAGACACTGGTCTTAATAACAGACAGACACTGGTCTTAATAAGAGACAGACACTGGTCTTAATAAGAGACAGACACTGGTCTTAATAAGAGACAGACACTGGTCTTAATAAGAGACAGACACTGGTCTTAATAACAGACAGACACTGGTCTTAATAAGAGACAGACACTGGTCTTAATAACAGACAGACACTGGTCTTAATAAGAGACAGACACTGGTCTTAATACCAGACAGACACTGGTCTTGATAAGAGACAGACACTGGTCTTAATAAACAAGAGACAGACACTGGTCTTAATAAGAGACAGACACTGGTCTCAATACCAGACAGACACTGGTCTTAATAAGAGACAGACACTGGTCTTAATAAGAGACAGACACTGGTCTTAATAAGAGACAGACACTGGTCTTAATAACAGACAGACACTGGTCTTAATAACAGACAGACACTGGTCTTAATACCAGACAGACACTGGTCTTAATAAGAGACAGACACTGGTCTTAATAAGAGACAGACACTGGTCTTAATAACAGACAGACACTGGTCTTAATAACAGACAGACACTGGTCTTAATACCAGACAGACACTGGTCTTAATAACAGACAGACACTGGTCTTAATACCAGACAGACACTGGTCTTAATAAGAGACAGACACTGGTCTTAATAAGAGACAGACACTGGTCTTAATAACAGACAGACACTGGTCTTAATAACAGACAGACACTGGTCTTAATACCAGACAGACACTGGTCTTAATAAGAGACAGACACTGGTCTTAATAAACAAGAGACAGACACTGGTCTTAATAACAGACAGACACTGGTCTTAATAACAGACAGACACTGGTCTTAATAACAGACAGACACTGGTCTTAATAAGAGACAGACACTGGTCTTAATAAGAGACAGACACTGGTCTTAATAAGAGACAGACACTGGTCTTAATAAGAGACAGACACTGGTCTTAATAACAGACAGACACTGGTCTTAATAAGAGACAGACACTGGTCTTAATAACAGACAGACACTGGTCTTAATAAGAGACAGACACTGGTCTTAATACCAGACAGACACTGGTCTTGATAAGAGACAGACACTGGTCTTAATAAACAAGAGACAGACACTGGTCTTAATAAGAGACAGACACTGGTCTTAATACCAGACAGACACTGGTCTTAATAAGAGACAGACACTGGTCTTAATAAGAGACAGACACTGGTCTTAATAAGAGACAGACACTGGTCTTAATAACAGACAGACACTGGTCTTAATAACAGACAGACACTGGTCTTAATACCAGACAGACACTGGTCTTAATAAGAGACAGACACTGGTCTTAATAAGAGACAGACACTGGTCTTAATAACAGACAGACACTGGTCTTAATAACAGACAGACACTGGTCTTAATACCAGACAGACACTGGTCTTAATAAGAGACAGACACTGGTCTTAATAAACAAGAGACAGACACTGGTCTTAATAACAGACAGACACTGGTCTTAATAACAGACAGACACTGGTCTTAATAACAGACAGACACTGGTCTTAATAAGAGACAGACACTGGTCTTAATAAGAGACAGACACTGGTCTTAATAAGAGACAGACACTGGTCTTAATAAGAGACAGACACTGGTCTTAATAACAGACAGACACTGGTCTTAATAAGAGACAGACACTGGTCTTAATAACAGACAGACACTGGTCTTAATAACAGACAGACACTGGTCTTAATAAGAGACAGACACTGGTCTTAATAAGAGACAGACACTGGTCTTAATAAACAAGAGACAGACACTGGTCTTAATACCAGACAGACACTGGTCTTAATAAGAGACAGACACTGGTCTTAATACCAGACAGACACTGGTCTTAATACCAGACAGACACTGGTCTTAATATCAGACAGACAGACACTGGTCTTAATAAGAGACAGACACTGGTCTTAATACCAGACAGACACTGGTCTTAATAAACAAGAGACAGACACTGGTCTTAATACCAGACAGACACTGGTCTTAATATCAGACAGACAGACACTGGTCTTAATAAGAGACAGACAGACAGACATACAGACACTGGTCCTAGCTGAAGAATACTGCTAGGTGTACAGAGGAGAGCCCTTGTGGAGATCTGTATTCTTTGTTAAGTGATGATGTGGGATCTGTCTCTTTCACACCTTTTCAATGTCCTCAAAGAGGGCCTTGAGCCCAGGCGGCGGACGGGATTTACCAACACACTCATAGTGCCCTAATAATTGGATTCCAGCAATTATCTCCACAGACATTGTCCTTTATTGGAAGTTACATCCACTTGGCCATAAATCTGATCTGCGAGGTAAAGTCATCCATGAATACAAAATGGAAGGAATTGATTGCCCTTGTTACATGACTGTAATCGTTGAGCTGTAATGAATCTTCCACCAGCCCGGTCGTATGTGGTAAAAGTGGCTTACTTGAAATGGATAGAACCTGCTTGAGAGGTGCTTTCAGTGGAGAGTGGTGTGTAAATATATTATATTTTACACTTGTGTGCTCATGAGCTTCTTATTTGTCATAGGCTCTTTGGTTTTGTGTTTTGGGTCTTTGTGAGTTTGTGTTTTTAGTAATGTATTTGAGAAAATTGAAGAAGATCAAAAGAATGTTCCGTTTCCCGAACATTAATGTAGCATTGTTATTTTTCCTTCTGATTAAATCAGCGTAATATCTGTTTTCACAAGAACTCTGAGGCTTTGGAAAATAATTCATGTGAGGAGAATATTTTGTGGCCTTGTAGTGTTGTGACTAATGCGGATCATATTCGATGTCTCCGTCATTTCTTCACAGATGGAGAAGTATGGCAAAGCTGTTAACTACGCTGATGGGGCGCTGTCTTTCATAGAATGTGGCAACGCCATGGAACGGGACCCGCTGGAGGCCAAGTCTCCATACACTATGTACTCTGAGACAGTTGAACTCATCAGGTTTGTGTCCCCACCAATGTGTCCCTCCCTCCCTGCCTCCCACCCCCACTCAGGCCAGCAATCCCTACCTGCCCTCCGTGAAAATGAGCATCATTAAATCCAGCCCTGCTCCAGTCTACCCCACAAGTCAAGGCAATTAGCGGACCTCATTTTATTAATGGCAGTGAAAATGAAAATAGATGGACCTTGTAACTCCTCATATGACCCATGGATTCATGCACCGGTGATTGAAATATTTTCCTCAAAAACGATTAGACACAGAAAATGACACAAGGTCGGCAGTTCTATGAATGCTCCCCTGGCTTTATGGATGCTCCCCTGGCTTTATAGATGCTCCCCTGGCTTTATGGATGCTCCCCTGGCTTTATGGATGCTCCCCTGGCTTTATGGATGCTCCCCTGGCTTTATGGATGCTCCCCTGGCTTTATGGATGCTCCCCTGGCTTTATGGATGCTCCCCTGGCTTTAAGGATGCTCCCCTGGCTTTATGGATGCTCCCCTGGCTTTATGAATGCTCCCCTGGCTTTATGGATGCTCCCCTGGCTTTATGGATGCTCCCCTGGCTTTATGGATGCTCCCCTGGCTTTATGAATGCTCCCCCTGGCTTTATGGATGCTCCCCTGGCTTTATGGATGCTCCCCTGGCTTTATGAATGTTCCCCTGGCTTTATGAATGCTCCCCTGGCTTTATGAATGCTCCCCTGGCTTTATGGATGCTCCCCTGGCTTTTTGGATGTTCCCCTGGCTTTATCATTTTTTTTATTTAACCTTTATTTAACTAGGCAAGTCAGTTAAGAACAAATTCTTATTTAGAATGACGGCCTAGGAACAGTGGGTTAACTGCCTTGTTCAGGGGCAGAACGACAGATTTTTTACCTTGGCAGCTCGGGAATTCGATCTAGCAACATTTCCGTTATTGGCCCAACGCGGTAACAACTAGGCTACCTGCCGCCCCCATTTATGAATGCTCCCCTGGCTTTATGAATGCTCCCCTGGCTTTATGGATGCTCCCCTGGCTTTATGGATGCTTCCCTGGCTTTTTGAATGCTCCCCCTGGCTTTATGGATGCTCCCCTGGCTTTATGGATGCTCCCCTGGCTTTATGGATGCTCCCCTGGCTTTATGAATGCTCCCCTGGCTTTATGGATGCTCCCCTGGCTTTATGAATGCTCCCCTGGCTTTATGGATGCTCCCCTGGCTTTATGAATGCTCCCCTGGCTTTATGGATGCTCCCCTGGCTTTATGGATGCTCCCCTGGCTTTATGAATGCTCCCCTGGCTTTAAGGATGCTCCCCTGGCTTTATGGATGCTCCCCTGGCTTTATGGATGCTCCCCTGGCTTTATGAATGCTCCCCTGGCTTTATGGATGCTCCCCTGGCTTTATGGATGCTCCCCTGGCTTTATGGATGCTCCCCTGGCTTTATGGATGCTCCCCTGGCTTTATGGATGCTCCCCTGGCTTTATGGATGCTCCCCTGGCTTTATGGATGCTCCCCTGGCTTTATGGATGCTCCCCTGGCTTTATGGACATTGAGTCATCCTCTCTTTTTGTTATTTGAACTGAAATTAATTCATTAATTGATTTATGTTTTTGTCTTTTCTGCTTTTGAAGATATGCCATGAGGTTAAAGAACTTTACAAGTCACTCAGCAACAGTAGCCGAGAAGAAATTAGCTGTATTGTGGTGAGTTTTCCCTTGATATAGTTTCTGATGTGAACCTCTGTGTGGTTGAAGGAAACCCATCATTCCTCTGATGGGTGTGATGACGGACAAGGATCTCTAGCCTGTGAGGGTGTTTGGGTTGATTTAAGAAAATCCAGCTGGCTTCCAAACCCGTTAGATGCTAAATCCGCCGCTTCGCTCAAACACGATTTAAATCTCCACTCAGCCATCCCTCCCCGACAATCGGATGTATCTTGAAGGGAGCTTTAAAACACTGCTAAAGCACTTAATCAGCTTAAAGGGGATCATTATTCTTGTATTTCATTAAGCTATTAGGGATAATGAAAGATTTCCTGGCGGCTAGCAACAGCCTATGAACATCTACAGTATACTAACCACACAGCTACAGGGGATATGCTGCCTGTCATATTGATTGTATAATCTGAGTAGAATGTCAGGGTTAGAATGTCATGGTTAGAATTAGAATGTTATGGTTAGAATGGAATGTTAAGGTTAGAATGGAATGGTTAGAATTAGAATGTTATGGTTAGAATGTTATGGTTAGGCTCTCAGTCATAGCAGTGTAGACAGTGATGAGAGTAGGAGTGAGACTCTCAGGTCATAATTCCTGTGTTAGTAAACCGTTCAGACATCATTAGAGATTATATTCAAATATTTGACACTGGTTGACACGATCCATCCGTGTATAATTTGTTTTAGAGGGCAAAGTGTGTGTGTGTGTGTGTGTGTGTGCGTGTGTGTGTGTGTGTGTGTGTGTGTGCGTGCGTGTGTGCGTGCGTGCGTGTAAGAACATGCTGATGTGGTTTAGATTGGGAGAAACTAGGAAGTGTAGTGTGGTAATGACTTATTAATGCCAAAGTGCTGGTGTCATGTCATGGGGTGGTGCATATGTCCAAAGCATCTGGTGTCTGACTATTGCCTCTGTTTTCTAGCTTTTATTTTCTAAGCAATTAGAGAGGTAGATTTCATAACACCAATATGAAATGTTCATGCATCATGGATATGTCAAGTTAATGTGTTAGAAAACACATTTTCCTTAGTTATTTATTTGATGCTTAATGTCTGTAATTGATACACAGACTGTTATGTTGCCAATACCAGATATACTGTGTTAGTGTAGGTCCTGTATTTAATGGAATGTTATTATGCTCTTATCTCCATAGCAATCGCTGTTTATCCCTCCTGTACTTGAGAATGTTCAAACTAAAGAAGGACCATGCAGTAAAGTATTCACGTTCCCTGATGGAGTATTTCAAGGTAACTAACTCTAATTCTAACTTCTAACTCTAATTCTTACTCCAAATTCTAACTTTAATTCTAACTCCAAATTCTAACTAATTCTAACTCCAAATTCTGACTCTAATTCTAACTCTAATTCTAACTCCAAATTCTAACTCTAATTCTAACTTCTATGAATAAAAAGAGTGATAGCTGTAGAACACGTACAGCTAATTGAAATGTATAAATTTAATGTATATTTGTGTTGAGTTGCATGTACTCATTAGCTTTGCATGGTGGTCATTAAAAAACATACATTTTTTTGCGGTTAGTGTGCAAACTATGTGTATCAATTATCTACATACCTGTTTTAATTAATTATTTTGCATATTATTCTAGAGACGCTGTTTGTATTGCTGTGAAAGCTTTTCTAAGCTGTGCAATGTGTTTGTATAGTGGTGCTGCCAAATGTCCTATTCTCACAAACCTCTTCCATTCCAGAACTCGGCTAAAAGTTCCCAAGTACCTTCGCCATGGGGAGCCAATGGAAAGTGAGTAACATTTCACCTCAGTCATCTAATGTTGCATTACAATGCATTCTTTATACCAGATATCTCCCTGAACAGAATAATGTATGTGCCTACTCCTGGCCAAGCAACAAGCTAACCCTCTCAGATGCTGACTGCTTTGTTCAGACAAAGGTCATGACAGACAGAGCCTCTGTCAATGTGACTTCCAGCTTTCAACACTGGTGGGATGAGCTCACCGCTTCACTGTTCTTCTGCATTTTCCATGGCAACTGAACCTAACTGATCCACCCTGTGTGTTTGGGTTTGGGTTCGCAGCCTACAGTGGGGCTACTGTGGAGCTACCATGGGGCTACCATGGAGCTACCGTGGGGCTACCGTGGAGCTACCGTGAAGCTACCGTGGCGCTACCGTGGGGCTACAGTGAAGCTACCGTGGGGCTACCGTGGGGCTACAGGGAAGCTACCGTGGGGCTACAGTGAAGCTACCGTGGGGCCACCGTGAAGCTACCGTGGGGCTACAGTAAAGCTACCATGGGGCTACCGTGGGGCTACAGTGAAGCTACCGCGGGGCTACAGTGAAGCTACCGTGGGGCTACCATGGGGCTACAGTGAAGCTACCGTGGTGCTAACGTGGGGCTACAGTGAAGCTACCGTGGGGCTACAGTGAAGCTACCGTGGGGCTACAGGGAAGCTACCGTGGGGCTACAGTGAAGCTACCGTGGGGCTACCGTGAAGCTACCGTGGGGCTACAGTAAAGCTACCATGGGGCTACCGTGGGGCTACAGTGAAGCTACCGCGGGGCTACAGTGAAGCTACCGTGGGGCTACCATGGGGCTACAGTGAAGTTACCGTGGAGCTACCATGAAGCTACAGTGGAGCTAATGAGGAGCTACTGTGGGGATACCATGGGGCTACTGTGGGGCTCGTCAGTGTGTCTGGCAGTTGGTGGTGAGCCATCCACTGGGTGTGACTGTGAGCTCCCTTGAGCCTGTCTTTTCAAGGGCTGGGATCTAGCCCTCAGCCAAAGCACTGACCAGCTTCTGCTATTCTGCTGTGAGAGGCGCTGTCAGAAGCAATTAGCCTCAGATCCGACTGGCTCCTAGGGCTCCTGCAGCCTCCTCCAGTTCACCATGGTCACATTAGCCACCAACTGGCCTTTTTAATCCCGTGTCAGCTCCGCTACCTGCGGACTGTAATCAGCATTAGATTACACTCTGCTCTGGCCTTTCCCACAGTTTGTTTGTTCTGTCCTTGACAATCATGAATCTTTTTTCCTTATTGTTTTTTTTCACCATCAAGGGTTTGTTTATTTCAGCAAAAGCCTCAAACTATTAGAAAGGGAGCCGAGAGAGGCAAGCTGTTGACAGAGCATCATAATTTAACTTCACGGGGGGAGTGCCATTCAATTTACTGCTGAATTACAGGACCTGGAGCTTGATTGTTTGTGTTTGGCACTAAAAAACGGATGAATATGTCCTCTGATTGATGTCTCAAGCCGGCTGACAGAAAATCAAGTCATGATTGTCAAGCCGAGATAAGCCCTAGTTTGCCGATAATACAAAATCAAATCAGTATTAGTGATTAAGTCTGACGGAGAGTAGTTAAGCCTGACGGACAGAAGTTAAGCCTGACGGACAGTAGTTAAACCTGACGGACAGTAGTTAAGCCTGACGGACAGTAGTTAAGCCTGATGGAGAGTGGTTAAGCCTGAAGGACAGTGGTTAAGACTGACGGACAGTGGTTAAACCTGACGGACAGTGGTTAAACCTGACGGACAGTGGTTAAACCTGACGGACAGTGGTTAAACCTGACGGACAGTGGTTAAACCTGAAGGACAGTGATTAAGCCTGACGGACAGTGGTTAAACCTGACGGACAGTGGTTAAACCTGACTGACAGTGGTACAACCTGACGGACAGTGGTACAGCCTGACGCACAGTGGTTAAGCCTGACGGACAGTAGTTAAGCCTGACGGACAGTAGTTAAGCCTGATGGAGAGTGGTTAAGCCTGAAGGACAGTGGTTAAGCCTGATGGACAGTGGTTAAACCTGACGGACAGTGGTTAAACCTGACGGACAGTGGTACAACCTGACGGACAGTGGTACAGCCTGACGCACAGTAGTTAAGCCTGACGGACAGTAGTTAAGCCTGACGGACAGTAGTTAAGCCTGATGGAGAGTGGTTAAGCCTGAAGGACAGTGGTTAAGCCTGATGGACAGTGGTTAAACCTGACGGACAGTGGTTAAACCTGACGGACAGTGGTACAACCTGACGGACAGTGGTACAGCCTGACGCACAGTGGTACAGCTGACGGAAAGTAGTTAACCCTGACAGAGAGTGGTAAAGGACACCAATACTAAAAGACACCAATACTAAAGGACATCAAAGAACAGTCTGCTTGGGCCAAGAAACACGAGTAATGGACATCAGACCGTAGGAAATCTGTCCTTTGGTCTGGAGTCCAAATTGGAGATTTTTGGTTCTAACCGCCATGTCTTTGTGAGACGCAGTGTGGGTGAACGTATGATCTCTGCATGTGTATTTCCCACCGTAACGCATGGAGGAGGATGTGTGATGGTGTAGGGGTGCTTTGCTGATGACAGTCTGTGATTTATTTAGAATTCAAGGTACACTTAACCAGCATGGCTACCACAGCATTCTGCAGCGATACACCATCCCATCTGGTTTGCACTTAGTGGGACTTTGTTTTTCAAAAGGACAATGACCCAAAAAACACACCTCCATGCTGTGTGAGGGCAATTTGACCAAGAAGGAGAGTGGTGGAGTGCTGCATCAGATGACCTGGCCTCCACAATCACCCGACCTCAACCCAATATGGATGGTTTGGGATGAGTTGGACCGCGGAGTGAAGGAAAAGCAGCCAACAAGTCCTCAAAATATGTGGGAACTCCTTCATGACTGTTTGAAAAAGCACCCCCACATCCTCACACCTCCTCCTCCATGCTTCACTTTACTCCCTGTATATATAATTCACTTAACTCCCTATACAGTTGAAGTCGGAAGTTTACATACACCTAAGCCAAATACATTTAAACTCAGTTTTTCACAATTCCTTACATTTATTCCAAGTAAAAATTCCCTATCTTAGGCCAGTTAGGATCATCACTTTATTTTAAGAATGTGAAATGTCAGAATAATAGTAGAGGGAATTATTTCTTTCAGCTTTTATTTCTTTCATCACATTACTAGTGGGTCAGAAGTTTACATACACTCAATTAGTATTTGGTAGCATTGCCTTTAAATTGTTTAACTTGGGTCAAATGATTCGGGTAGCCTTCCACAAGCTTCCCACAATAAGTTGGGTGAATTTTGGCCCATTCCTCCTGACAGAGCTGGTGTAACTGAGTCAGGTTGGTAGGCCTCCTTGCTCGCACACGCTTTTTCAGTTCTGCACACAAATTTTCTATAGGATTGAGGTCAGGGCTTTGTGATGGCCACTCCAACACCTTGACTTTGTTGTCCTTAAGCCATATTGCCACAACTTTGGAAGTATGCTTGGGGGCATTGTCCATTTGGAAGACCCATTTGTGACCAAGCTTTAACTTCCTGACTGATGTCTTGAGATGTGGCTTCAATATTTCCACCTAATTTTCCTCCTCCTCATGCCATCTATTTTGTGAAGTGCACCAGTCCCTCCTGCAGCAAAGCACCCCCACAACATGATGCTGCCACCCCCGTGCTTCACGGTTGGGATGGTGTTCTTCGGCTTGCAAGCCTCCCCCTTTTTCCTCCAAACATAGCGATGGCCAAACAGTTCTATTTTTGTTTCATCAGACCAGAGGACATTTCTCCAAAAAGTACGATCTTTGTCCCCATGTGCAGTTGCAAACCGTAGTCTGGCTTTTTTAATGATGGTTTTGGAGCAGTGGCTTCTTCCTTGCTGAGCGGCCTTTCAGTTTATGTCGATATAGGACTTGTTTTACTGTCAATATAGATACTTTTGTACCTGTTTCCTCCAGCATCTTCACAAGGTCCTTTGCTCTTGTTCTGGGATTGATTTGCACTTTTCGCACCAAAGTACGTTTATCTATAGGAGACAGAACGCATCTCCTTCCTGAGCGGTAGGACGGCTGTGTGATCCCATGGTGTTTATACTTGCGTACAATTGTTTGTACAGATGAACGTGGTACCCTCAGGTGTTTGGAAATTGCTCCCAAGGATGAACTAGACTTGTGGAGGTCTACTATTTATTTCTGAGGTCTTGGCTGATTTCTTTTGATTTTCCCATGATGTCAAGCAAAGAGACACTGGGTTTGAAGGTGGGCCTTGAAATACATCAACAGGTACCCTTCCAATTGACTCAAATGTTGTCAATTAGCCTATCAGAAGCTTCTAAAGCCATGAATTTTCCAAGCTGTTTAACTTCTCTAGGGTATGTGGGACGGTAGTGTCTCACCGCGTCAACAGCCAGTGAAACTGCAGGGCGCCAAATTCAAAACAACAGAAATCCCATAATTTAAATTCCTCAAACATACAAGTATTTTACACCATTTTAAAGATACACTTGTTGTACATCCAGCCACAGTATCCGATTTCAAAAATATTTTACGACGAAAGCACACCAAACGATTATGTTAGGTCAGAGCCAAGTCACAGAAAAAGACAGCCATTTTTCCAGCCAAAGAGAGGAGTAACAAAAAGCAGAAATAGAGATAAGATTAATCACTAACCTTTGATGATCTTCATCAGATGACACTCATAGGACTTCATGTTACACAATACATGTATGTTTTGTTCGGTAAAGTTCATATTTTAATCCAAAAATCTGAGTTTAGGCGGGACGCTACTGTCTCACTTGGCCAAAAGCCAGAGAAAATGCAGAGCGCCAAATTCAAATAAATTACTATAAAAATCTAACTTTCATTAAATCACACATGAAAGATACCAAATTAAAGCTACAATGGTTGTGAATCCAGCCAACATGTCAAAATTCAAATAAGCTTTTCGGCGAAAGCAAACGATGGTATTATCTGAGGATAGCAACAGAGTAAAACAAAGAGAGAGAAGCATATTTCAACCCTGCAGGAAGGTGACACAAATCGCAGAAATAAAAATATAATTCATGCCTTACCTTTGACGAGCTTCCGTTGTTGGCACTCCAATATGTCCCATAAACATCACAAATGGTCCTTTTGTTCGATTAATTCCGTCGATATATATCCAAAATGTCCATTTATTTGGCGCGTTTGATTCAGAAAAACACTGGTTCCAACTTGTGAAACGTGACTACAAAATATCTCAAAGGTTAATTGTAAACTTTGCCAAAACATTTCAAACTACTTTTGTAATACAACTTTAGGTATTTTGTAACGTAAATAATCGATAAAATTGAAGACGGGATGATCTGTGTTCAATACAGGATTAAAACAAACTGTAGCTAGCTTTCTGGTCATGTGCCTCTAACAAACAGGACACTTCAAGTGACCCTTGTTCAAGATGGCCGTACTTCTTCATTACACAAAGGAAAAAACCTCAACCAATTTCTAAAGACTGTTGACATCCAGTGGAAGCGGTAGGAACTGCAAGAAGGTCCCTTAGAAATCTGGATTCCGAATGAAAGCCCATTGAAAAGAGAGTGGCCTCAACAAAAAAAGAAATCTGAATGGTTGTCCTCGGGGTTTTGCCTGCTAAATAAGTTCTGTTGTAATCACAGACATGATTCAAACAGTTTTAGAAACTTCAGAGTGTTTTCTATCCAAATCTACTAATAATTCGCATATCTTGTCTTCTGGGGATGAGTAGCTGTCAGTTTAATTTGGGCATGCTTTTCATCCAAAATTCCGAATGCTGCCCCCTACCCTAGAGAAGTTAAAGGCACAGTCAACTTAGTGTATGTAAACTTCTGACCCAATGGAATTGTGATACAGTGCATTATAAGTGAAATAATCCGTCTGTAAACAATTGTTGGAAAAATGACTTGTTTCATGCGCAAAGTCTATGTCCTAACCGACTTCCCAAAACTATAGTTTGTTAACACGAAATTTGTGGAGTGGTTGAAAAACGAGTTTTAATGACTCCAACCTAAGTGTGTGTGTGTAAACTTCCGACTTCAACTGTGTATATAGTTCACTTTACTCCCTGTATATATAATTTACTTTACTCCTTGTATCTGTATATATAATTCATTTTATTCTCTGTATATACTGTGTCTTCAGAACGTATTCATACCCCTTGACTTTTACCACATTTTGATACTTTACAGCCTAAAATGGATTTAAAAAACAAAATTATCCTCAACAATTCCCCACAATGACAAAGCGAATACTGGTTTTAGCAAATGTATAAAAAATGTAAACAGAAATACCTTATTTACATAAGTTTTCAGACCCTTTGCTATGAGACTCGTCTGGCCACTCTACCATAAAGGCATGATAGGTGGGAGTGCTGCATAGATTGTTGTCCTTTAAGAAGTTTCTCACATCTCCACAAAGGAACTCTGGATTTCTGTCAGAGTGACCATTGGGTTCTTGGTCACCTCCCTGACAAAGGTCTTTCTCCACGATTGCTCAGTTTGCCAGGCGGCCAGCTCTAGGAAGAGTCTTGGTGGTTTCAAACTTATTACATTTAAGAATGATGTAGGCCACTGTGTTCTTTGGGACCTTCAAAGCTGCAGAATTTTTTGGTACCCTTCCCCAGATCTGTGCCTCGACACAATCCTGTCTCAGAGCTCTACGGACAATTCCTTTTACCCCATGTCTAGGTTTTTCCTCTGATATGCACTGTCAGCTGTGGGACCTTATATAGACAGGTGTGTGCCTTTCCAAATCATGTTGCCAGCAGCATACCACCCTGCATACCACTGCTGGCTTGATTCTGAAGCTAAGCAGGGTTGGTCCTGGTCAGTCCCTGGATGGGAGACCAGATGCTGCTGGAAGTGGTGTTGGAGGGCCAGTAGGAGGCACTCTTTCCTCTGGTCTAAAAAAATAAAAAATATCCCAATGCCCCAGGGCAGTGATTGGGGACACGCCCTGTGTAGGGTGCCGTCTTTCGGATGGGACGTTAAACGGGTTTCCTGACTCTCTGAGGTCATTAAAGATCCCATGGCACTTATCGTAAGAGTAGGGGTGTTAACCCCGGTGTCCTGGCTAAATTCCCAATCTGGCCCTCAAACCATCATGGTCACCTAATAATCCCCAGTATTCAATTGGCTCATTCATCCCCCTCCTCTCCCCTGTAACTATTCCCCAGGTCGTTGCTGCAAATGAGAACGTGTTCTCAGTCAACTTACCTGGTAAAATAACGGTAAAATAAATAAATAAATGTTCAATCAATTACATTTACCACAGGTGGACTCCAATGTAGTTGTTGAAACATCTCAAGGATGATCAATGCAAACAGGATGCACCTGAGCTCAATTTAGAGTCTCATAGCAAAGGGTCTGAATACTTATGTAAATAAGGCATTTCTAAAAAGCTGTTTTTACTTTGTCATTATAGGGTATTGAGCGTAGATTGATGAGGAAAAAACATATATGTATCCATTTTAGAATAACGCTGTAACATAACAATATGTGGAAAAAGTCAAGGGGTCTGAATACTTTCCAAATGCAGTGTAATTCACTTTACTCCCTGTATATATAATTCACTTTACTCTATGTAAATAATATAAAGTACTTTACTCTTTGTATGTATAATTAACTTTCATCGCTTAGTGTACAAAACATTATGAACAACTTCCTAATATTGAGTTGCACCTCCCTCCATCCCCCCAATATCTCTCCACTACCTTTTTTTCTTAGTTTCCGTAAGTAACTGTTTTGCCCAGGATACCAAAATCCATGGTGTCCAGTGGTCATACAGTACGCTATCATCCCTGTGGTAGTGATCTGACCTTTCACTTCCAACCTCTAACCCCTGACCCCTGTATTGTGTCTTTGTCTTCCCAGGAACACAGGCACCCCGTCGCCCCTGTCTCTGAGTCTCTCCCCAGTCAGTTGGGGCAGCAGCAGTACGGGCCCTGCGGGCTCCGGGGCCTCCGGCAACGTGGCCATCCCCCAGCGCATTCACCAGATGGCCGCAAGCCACGTCAACATCACCAACAACATTCTCCGGAGCTACGAGCACTGGGACACAGCAGAAAAGTTGGCCACAGAGAGCCAAGGTACTGGAGACTGGAGACTGGACACAGTCCCTCTGTTTTACAACAGGATGTTTGTATAGGAGATGGCAGAAATGGCAGATTTTGTACATTAGTAGAATAAATTGTGCTGTAGATACCGGGTAGGGTGGTAACTGTAGCTGATGTAGCAGTAAAAGTTACATACAACATCCATTACTCTTTTGTTATAATATCATAGATTTGTGTTAATACATGTATTCCCATTCATCTACCTTGCATTCAGTAATTATATATGAATAATTATTCCTATTGGTTAGGAACCAAGGCCAGTCAGATTCTTTCATCACCCTCAGGATGGCCTCAATATGGACTGAGGTGTTCTGTATTCTTTTGTGGCGATATGAGAATAAAGGAGCCCTAAGCCTTGACCCATTTACTGTCATTAGTGAGTGAATGTACAGGCTAGAGAGAGACCAGCAGAGATATATGGAGGACACCCCTCTTGACTCTGTATGGAGGGTTTGATGTGTCCTGTCTCTGTCATTTCCTGAGCCTAGCTGATTAGATGGGCAGGTTACGTGGTTGTGTGAGGCAAGAACTCACTCTCACAGCCTCAGAAGTATCCATTAGAAGTTGATCCTCTCTACACCTCTCCTCCTCTCTGTCGACACTCATAATGAGCTCAATTAGAGCCTGTTGGATGGTGTCTTTGGTGGAAATGAGACAGGAATCGCCCAGTTATGTCACCATAAGGCCTAGGTGGGCCTTTCAGCACATACTGATCACCAGAGCTGTTACTTTTAGGATTGAGCCGTTCCAGCACTCAATCACCCACTGTTTATTAGGAGGGAGGAAGAGAGGATAGGAGGGAGGGAAGAGAGGATAGGAGGGAGGGAAGAGAGGATATGAGGGAGGGAGGGAAGAGAGGATATGAGGGAGGGAAGAGAGGTTAGGAGGGAAGGAAGAGAGGTTAGGAGAGAGTGAAAATAGGTTAGGAGGGAGGGACGATATGTTAGGAGGGAGGCAAGAGAAGTTAGGAGGGAGGGAAGATAGGTTAGGAGGGAGGGAAGAGAGGTTTGGAGGTTGGGAAAGAGGTTAGGAAGGAGGGAAGAGAGGTTAGGAGGGAAGAATGAGAGATTAGGAGGGAGGGAAGAGCGGGAAGAGAGCTTAGGAGGGAGGGAAGATATGTTAGGGGGAAGCAAGAGAGGTTTGGAGGGAGGTAAGAGAGGTTAGGAGAGAGGGAAGAGAGGTTAGGAGGGAGGAAGAGGGAAGAGAGGTTAGGAGGGAGGAAAGAGAAGTTAGGAGGGAGGCAAGAGAGGTTTGGAGGGTGGGAAGAGAGCTTAGGAGGGAGGTAAGAGAGGGAAGGGAGGGAAGTGAGGTTAGGAGGGACGGAAGAGAGATTAGGAGGGAGGGAAGTGAGGTTAGAAGGGAGGAAAGAGAGTTTAGGAGGGAGGGGAGAGAGGTAAGGAGGGGGGGAAGAGAGGTTAGGAGGGAGGGAATAGAGCTTAGGAGGGAGGGAAGGGAGGTAAGTGAGGTTAGGAGGGACGGAAGAGAGATTAGGAGGGAGGGAAGTGAGGTTAGAAGGGAGGAAAGAGAGGTTAGGAGGGAGGGGAGAGAGGTAAGGAGGGAGGGAAGAGAGATTAGGAGGGGGGAAGAGAGGTTAGGAGGGAGGGAAGAGATGTTAGGAGAGAGGGAAGATAGGTTAGGAGGGAGGCAAGAGAGGTTTGAAGGGAAGAAAGAGAGATTAGGAGGGAGGGAAGAGAGGGAAGAGAGCTTAGGAGAGAGGGAAGATAGGTTAGGAGGGAGGGAAGAGAGGTTTGGAGGGAAGAAAGAGAGGTTAGGAGGGAGGGAAGAGAGGTTAGGAGGGAGGAAGAGAGGGAAGAGAGGTTAGGAGGGACGAAAGAGAGGTTTGGAGGGAGGGAATAGAGCTTAGGTGGGAGGGAAGAGAGGGAAGGGAGGGAAGAGAGGTTAGGGGGGACGGAAGAGAGATTAGGAGGGAGGGAAGAGAGGGAAGTAGGGTTAGAAGGGAGGAAAGAGATGTTAGGAGGAAGGGAAGAGAGGTTTGGAGGTAGGGAAGAGAGGTCAGGGGGAGGAAAGAGAGGTTAGAAGGTAGGGAAGGGAGGGAAAAGAGGTTAGGCGGGAGGGAAAAGAGGTTTGGAGATAGGGAAGAGAGATCAGGAGGGAGGGAAGAGAGGTCAGGAGGGAGGGATGAGAGGGAAGAGAGCTTAGGAGGGAGGGTGGAGAGGTTAGGAGGGAGGCAAGAGAGGTTAGGAGGGAGGGAAGAGAGAGAAGAGAGGTTAGGATGGAGGCAAGAGAGGTTTGTAGGGAAGAGATGTTAGGAGGGAAGGAAGAGAGATTTGGAGGGAGGGAAGAGAGGTTAGGAGGGAGGGGAGGGAGGGAAGAGAGGCAAGGGAGGGAAGAGAGGTGAGGAGGGAGGGAAGAGAGGTTAGGAGGGAGGCAAGAGAGGTTTGGAGGTAGGGAAGAGAGGGAAGGGAGGGAAAAGAGGTTAGGCGGGAGGGAAAAGAGGTTTGGAGATAGGGAAGAGAGATCAGGAGGGAGGGAAGAGAGGTCAGGAGGGAGGGATGAGAGGGAAGAGAGCTTAGGAGGGAGGGTGGAGAGGTTAGGAGGGAGGCAAGAGAGGTTAGGAGGGAGGGAAGAGAGAGAAGAGAGGTTAGGAGGGAGGCAAGAGAGGTTTGGAGGTAGGGAAGAGAGGGAAGGGAGGGAAGAGAGGTTAGGAGGGAGGGAAAAGAGGTTTGGAGATAGGGAAGAGAGGTCAGGAGGGAAGAGAGGTAAGGAGGGAGGGAAAAGAGGTTTGGAGATAGGGAAGAGAGGTCAGGAGGGAAGAGAGGTAAGGAGGGAGGGAAAAGAGGTTTGGAGATAGGGAAGAGAGGTCAGGAGGGAGGGAAGAGAGGTCACGAGGGAGGGAAGAGAGGGAAGAGAGCTTAGGAGGGAGGGAAGAGAGAAAAGAGAGGTTAGGAGGGAGGCAAGGGAGGGAAGAGAGGTTTAGGAGGGAGGCAAGAGAGGTTTGGAGGGAGAGAAGAGAGGTTAGGAGGGAGGGGAGGGAGGAAAGAGAGGCAAGGGAGGGAAGAGAGGTTAGGATGGGAGGATAGGGGGTAGTGAGATTAGAAGGGAGGGAAGAGAGTTCAAGAGGGAGGGAAGAGAGGTTAGGAGGGAGAGAAGAGGGGTTAAGAAGGAAGGGAAGAGAGGTTATGAAGGAGGGAAGAGAAGTTTGGAGGTAGGGAAGATAGATTAGGAAGGAGAGCAGAGAGGTTAGGAGGGGGGGAGTGAGATTAGAAGGGATGGAAGAGAGGTCAGGAGGGAGGGGAGAGAGGTCAGGAGGGAGGGGAGAGAGGTTACGAAGGAAGAAAGAGAAGGTAGGGAAGAGAGGTCATGAGGGAGGAGAGAGAGGTTAGGAGGTAGGGAAGAGAGGTTAGGAGGGAGGGAAGAGAGGTTAGGAGGGAGGGAAGAGAAGTTATTATGGAGGGATGAGAGGTAAGAGAGATTAGGAGGGAGGGAAAATAGGTTAGGAGGGAGGGAAGAGAGTGTAGAGAGGTTAGGAGGGACGCAAGAGATGTTAGGAGGGAGGGGAGAGAGGAATAAGGGAGGGAAGAGAGGCAAGGAGGGAGGGAAGAGGGGTAAGAAATGTTAGTAGGGAGGGAAGATAGGGAAGAGAGGTTAGGAGGGAGGGGAGAGAGGAATGAGAGAGGGAAGAGAGGGAAGAGAGGCAAGGAGGGAGGGAAGAGGGGTAAGAAATGTTAGTAGGGAGGGAAGATAGGGAAGAGAGATTAGGAGGGAGGCAAGAAAGGCTAGGTTTGAGGCAAGAGAGGTTAAGGAAGAGAGAATAGGAGGGAGGGAAAATAGGTTAGTAGTGGAGAAGAGAGGATAGGAGTGAGGGATGAGAGTTTTGGAGGGCGGGAAGAGAGGTTAGGTGGGAGGGAGGGAAGAGAGGTTAGGAGGGAGGCAATAGAGGGAAGAAATGTTAGAAGGGAGGGAAGATATGGAGGAGATGTTTGGAGGGGAGCAAGCAAGGTTTGGAGGGAGGGAAGAAAGGTTAGGAGGAATGAATTAGAGGTTAGGAGGGAGGGAAGAGAGTTTAGTTTGGAGGGTGGTGAGGTTAGGAGGGAGGGAAGAGATAGAGGAGAGGTTAGGAGGGAGGGAATGGAGGTTAGGAGGGAGGCAAGAGTGGTTCTGAGAGGGGAAGAGAGGTTAGGAGGGAGGAAAGAGTTGTTAGGAGGGAGGAAAGAGAGTTTAGGATGGGGTAAAGAGTTGTTTGAAGGTATTGAAAGAGAGGTTAGGTGGGAGGGTAAATAGAAAGAGAGATTATGGGGGAGGGATGAGATGGAAGAGAGTTTAGGAGTGAGGCAAGAAAGGCTAGGAGGGAGGAATGAGAGGTTAGGAGGGGAGAAATGAGGTAAGGAGGGAGGGAAGAGAGGTTAGGAGGGAGGGTGGTTCGGGAAGACATGTTAGGCGGGAGGCAAGTGAGGTTAGGAGGGAGGGAAGAGAGTTTAGGAGGGAGGAAAGAGAGGTTAGGAGGGAGGAAAGAGAGGTTATGAGAGAGGGAATAGGGGTTAGAAGGGAGTAAAGAGAGTTTAGGAGGGAGGGAAGAGAGGGAAGAGACGTTAGGGTGGAGGGAAGAGATGTAAGAGAGGTTAGAAGTGAGGCAAGAAAGGCTAGGAGGGACGCAAGAGAGATTAGGAGGGGAGAAGAGAGGTTAGGATGGAGGAAAAAGAGGTTAGGAGGGAGTAAAGAGAGGTTAGGAGGAAGGAAATAGAGGTTAGGAGGGAGGGAAGAGAGGGTAGGAGGGAGGCAAGAGAGGTTAGGAGGGAGGGAAGAGAGGTTCGGAGAGGGTAAGAGAGGTTCGAAGAGGGGAAAAGATGTTTGGAGAGGGTAAGAGCGTATCGGAGAGAGGTAAGAGAGGAATGGAAAACAGGGCCTTCATTTTGCTATTACACCTGTCTGTCAGTCTTTGTCTTGTACACACACACACACCTAAACACTCACTCTCTCCTCTTCGCCTTCTTCCACAGAGTTCTTTCAGGAGCTGGACTCAATGATGGAACCTTTGAGCCAACACAGCAGCATGATAGAACTTGTGCGCTACATACGTCAAGGACTGCACTGGCTACGGATAGAGGCCCACTTGTTATAGTGCTGCGGGAACTGGAACTAAACTGTCTGCCACTCTGTCTGTCTGTCTCACACCTCCATCACTACCTCTACCAGCCAGCAACGCCCACCATCCCCCAGTCTCCAGCCATCTGATAACACCCCAATGGACCCCCACCACACTGCCAGCCAGCAACCCCGCTACATGTCACCTCTCTGAGGTCAGAGGTCATCATTTGCTCTACTACACAGTCTGTCGCTCTGCTCCCTCTGTACAAGGTTGACATTTCCAATGGATGTGGGGGGGAAAGTCAAGTCCCACTATCCAAGCCCCAAAGTGAATGAGAGGGAAGTCCCACTATCCAATGAGAGGGAAGTCCCACCTAAGACCTGTGGAGTGTCTCCAAAGCGTGCCACTAGAGGAGAAGGATCTGTGCTGTTTTGGTGGTTTTCTGGCCGACAGAGCCCTGTGATTTCCCTGTTGTTTGTTTTGATCAGACCACCCCTGAGGGCCTCTTAGAACACTGGGAGCGTTGTTCAGTTCACACCTCCATTCCAACAGGAATATGGATCAGGAATTTATAAGTGCTTTCAACTCTTCACATGTTTAGTTTTTGTCGATGCCTTGATGAACTGACTGACAGAAGCCAGTTGAATAAGTGTCTCTCTCTACTACTATCTGACCGTTGATTCATGGTCCTCAAGACCTCCGTCTCATGTCAGATAATACTTACAGCAACAGTTAGCCTACCCTTTAGTACCATTGGAACAACAAATCATTCAAAATGATTCGATTACTTGTTGCTTATTGGAAATGAACAATGAATAATCAAATTCAATCTGCCACCACAAGCAATTTCTCTGGTTTTGAGGGATTTGCATAATAACATTGTGTCTACTACAGCAGATGAGGATTGTGTCTTTCAGCCCCAGAGGTTGGTGGTGTCTTTGTGTTTGTTTGGTTAACTACAGTAATAAGAGGCCGGATATATTCCAAACCAGCACACATTTTCCATGGGTCTAAGGCAACGGGGAAGGCATGAAGTGTTACACCACCTGAGACTGTGTTCAAAGGTCTAATGCAGCCATTTTTATCGCAATATCAAATCATTTCTGGATAACAATTAAGTACTTTACTGTTATTGTTTTCAATTAAAATGGCCAAAAATAAATAAAAAGCAAAATTTAGCTAAGACTGTCTGGGAGTGGTCTGACTGGGAGGGGAAAACTGAAAATGAGCTGTTATTGGCAGAGAGGTTTGGAACTCTCTTTCTTATTGGGCTATTAACTAATTTACCACCTGGTGATCTGACCATGGAAGGCCAAAACTCCCTCCCATCAAAACAGGCTGAAAGGGCATTATTATCATTTTTACAATTTCAAAGTATTTTTCCAACCTCATAGTGTGGAAATATATATGAAATACCAGAAAATCATATTTTGACTGCACTGGGCCTTTAAATAAATATGAATTTAAATGATTCACTGTTATAACACCACCACAAACAGTGAACACCAGAATGAGTCCATTAGCTCGTCGGAAGATATGTACGTACGTGATCTTTTCACTGTCTACGATGACTGCTGTATATCACAATGTTGGTTCAGCTGTCCACAGAGAGGTGTAGACTGTTGGAGAATAATCCATAGGAACACTTCTTATGTGTTCTGTGCATAGTTGTACATTTGATTGTCCATATATTTAAACGTGGCTTGATGGAGATACTGTATGCCGTCTGTATGAGATACAAGTAGTTGTCCTAAGGAGGAAATATGATGGTTGTTTTGTTTTTTGTCTTTATGTGGATGTGATGTGAGAGAATGAACTGTAGGGAAGTGTGTGTGTTGCACTGTGCAGAGATGATTTTGGGGATGGAT